>NC_087319.1:6169015-6472045 GCF_037043105.1 Vanessa tameamea | reverse complement strand
AGTATAAATTAAATAATAATAACAAGGAAATGCTTTACATAGTAATAAGACTTAGTTATAAGTGAAATACAGAGTTAAATAATGAATTCATAATATATAAATAGTTTTTGAAAATCAGTATCACAAAGAACAAGTGACTCTAATGTAAAGTTATAATGACTACCGTGTAGTCCTTATAACAAATTACATTGAATCCACTGGAGTGGTACACGCGGTATACCGCAGAATATTTTAATTATGATAATTATTTGATGCAATTTAATTTGAATATGTTTGGAATCATTACTGATAATCTGTGGACATAAGCTGGTGAAGTTGTCTCTTCTTCTAAAGATATGTTTGAACTAGTATGAGCCATTTCATGATTTATTATATTATTATAATATCATACGTCTTGTCCCTTTGGAATTTTTTAACGTTGATCTTTATTAAGGTAATTGATGTGACTACTGCTACCTTATTATTCATGGCAGCTACAGCTGAAATACCCACTGAACTACGGTCTAGTTTATTGATTTATTGATGAGAGGTCAGTCTATTCCAACTCCGCAGCTGTGTTACTTACTGAACTTTAGCACTACGATTATATAATTAATCACGTGCAGGCACACCATGAAATACATTTCCAATGTACGAGTAAGGTACAGAGGCAAATCCACGTTATCATACACAAAAAATCTGTTTTCCCTTAAATATTTTGTATGCGAACGAGTGTCCTCTTTCAGCTTAGCAAAACCCACACTATTTAAACATTTAAAGTGCTTACTTCTCTTAAGCCTTCGATTAATCTATTTGCATTTATTGTCGTTATAAATATAACACTGTATCTGATATCTATTCAAAATTTATTTAACTCTTTTATAGTTGATTGAACTTTGTCTTATGCTGTACGAAACATGTTTATTACGAAAGTAATGTTACATGAATCCATCCACGTTCTAAAAATATGTAATCACGCCTCAAACTGATATATTAGTATAAAAATGATTTATATTTATTTAAATTAAGATAGGCAGGTTTTTAATAATAACAAACGTTTTTTGTAAAATCTCCTTTGTATCTGTCGAGTCCTTTATTCATAGCATATAAAGCAAATTTGACAAAAAACGATTTCATTTTGTCAATCTTTCTAGTTGGTACACACGATTTTAAGGTTGGAATACATAGTGCGTTTGAACAGTTCAGCCAAGCTACTGAATAATACTGTAATATATAATAATCAATTATATTATTTAATGTATGTCTTAAAGTTACAGCTGTTACACTAAGATATTATCTCATGCTTAGGCTTGCTGTATTAAAAAAAAAAAAACTAAGACATATTGCATTAACACATTGTGTGTTACAATATAATTAGAATAGCAGTTGAATCAACCTTTCAAGGACTAAGAAGGTATTTTCTCACTAGCGAAACGTTTATTTAATTATTAACTTTATACTCTAGTTTTATAGCCTGGGAATTCTCATCAGTTAATTTTGTATAGACTGTGTTTATTAAAGTCTAGTCCAGGCGTTAAATAATATAGCTGCATAATAAGCTTACTTTTTGTTAGTTTCGCCATTACTGCTCAAGCACTTCGTTTGCGATAATATCAGAAAGGTTAATTTTAATTCTGATTAAACTTATAGTAAAACCCTTGATATTCATTATTGGACTTGAATCGCGTGTGATCTAAATTTACCCGTTCTTGGTCAAGATTCCAAAATTTCTTACATCAATAGCACAGTTACGTAAGATCGATCAAATTGTTAAATGAAATAGTTTCTTAAACGCTTTAATTCAACTATAATTTGTACAAATTTTGATGTTCCACATTACAGTACAACATTTTATAATTTTGTCGAGAACTCTCTAAATACATCTCTATGCCCATTTAAATAAATTCAGCTGTTTGAACGTGTTTGAACATTAGACATACCGTTATAGCACGTACAAACTTATATCAATAATAGGTACAAAGGATAAATATTATTTGGACGACTATATATATCAGTTCTTAATATATTCCTGGAATGTAATTTGTAATAATAAGTTTTTACAAGCACTTTTGAATCGTCATTTAACAGACTATTTTAAGTTAAGCTACCACCGGTTCGGAATGTAGATTCTACCGAGGAGAACCGGCAAGTTCCGGCGGCTTACTAGCACACATCCGATTGTTCATGACAATACTAGAAAAATACTTTTAATTTAATATGAAAATAATCCTTTTATGCTTCTACATAATTTTTTATTGTTAGTTCATTGAATTACCCAATCAATAGTAAATATTTATTATGATCTGTTACTATTGAAGCAGTCGTAAGTATTTATTATTATTATTTACTGTTTCGTATTCAGTTATTTATAGATATGCTATTTATGATAATGCTTGACATGTTTCAGGAAATTGCGGTTCCCATCATCGTAAAGCGGATGCGTCAATTCCGCTACAACCGGAAGATTCAATAATAATAATTTTGATTATATAACCGCGTAACACCTCACTCACTCAATATTCATAAATGAGATATTGGAAGGGGAATTCTTGGAATCATAAATATGACAGCAAGCAAAAAGTATGGCGGTCGATCGTCGCCATTTTGTAATACCTGTCAGTTTTTGTCTTAACGTAATTTCCACTCCACTCGTATTTTTATTTCACATGCCTTTTAAAATATATTTTAACAACTATTTCACGTCATTTTACGTGCTTAAAAATAAAACTCGCTTATAAACATTCCTAAATTAAAACCACTAAATTCTAATTGTTTCTTTTTTCACATTAATTTGTCATAAAATAACAGTCTGTAAGTATCCTATTGCTGAGCTAAGGCCTCATCTGACATTGAGGAGAGAAGGTTTGGAGCTTATTCCTGACGATGTTTTCCTTCATCGCTGAACACGAAATGAATTAAAAATATTAAACACATGAAAATTCAGTGGTGCTCACCTGGATATGAACCCGCAATTATCGGTTAAGATGCACGTCTGCATCTTTATTGTAACATGTCCTTAATATTTATTTCCTTTATATTTTTGTTATGTATGTATGAGATTTTGATAATAATCATTATTGTTTGATAATAATGATTATCATCAAACTCTCACACTCCCGTCTAGTCCCGTCATACTCAAATCCCGCAGTTTTAGATTGGGATACAATGCTTACCTTACATTTTTAGTATTATATATGACGGAGCATGCGTAGCGCCATATGTTGAATTACGTCGGGACTAGATTTGACAACTACTCGTCACTGTCAAAATCTAGCGGAGCGTCGTGTGGATGCACACATAATGGCGGCATTCAACTGGGAAAAGAAACCGTCACCGTAAATGCACTACAAATACGACGAATGGCTATCGTTCCGTGTAATCTACGATAGTTTTTGTTAATTTCGATTCATTTGTGATATAAAGTGAATATTGAGACTATTCATTTGATTTTTGGACTAAACACTGATTTTAATTATATTTGAAGAAGTAAATTGATTATACAATTGATTTTGACGTTTTATCTTGTTATCCAATTGCACCTAGAAGTCATAAATCATGGCTAATACTGACAAAGGTGATCTCTCGCCTTTATATATATAATAAAAACAACAACAACAAACACGTTTGAGATTCTTTCATGAATTTATAAAGTAAGAATGTTGTTAGTTACTTTTTAATACAAATATTTATTACAATTGAATCATCATTACAAAAAATATTTTTAATTAAAGTTGAACTCGCAGTATTATGTTCTGTTTAAACTCGTATAACAGCTAATTATTCTGTTAACTAAATATTAAGCATGTAAATAAAAATGATTTTTCGATTAGAGATTATTCGATTTTTATCGTGTAATATATTCTTTATCGGAGTTTCGCCATGAAAATCCTACTGTGTACGCTATCCCTTATCGGTTTTCGATTCACTAAAGGTGAAGGCCGCCGCCCACTGAACTTGTTGGTGCCTAACTTTATGTATATCGAATTACCGACTCATCCCTTTTGACACGAGCTTTATTTGTGTGAATTACTGTGTATGTGAATGTATCATAACATTAACTAATATGTTGCCAGTGTGATATACTGTTGTGATACTTTGTGTGTTTACATTGTTTATGTAAAAGGAATCCATTGGTTTATATATAGGGCTTACGATAACTTTGTAGTGATACAATGCAGGGCTTAGTAAATTACATAAAACCTGCATGAATGTGTAACTAGTGCTATATTTATTACACAAACGTTACAATACAAAGGAATATATATATATAAGCATTTTTTGTTGTCATTCTGTGATTACAAATTAAGATTGGATTACAAGACTAGGGTGTTCATAAGTTTATATCGTAAGTTTATTTTAAGAATGAGAAAAACATAGTGTGTCATCTTTTTTTTTTAGAACGATGTTGTTTGTTATGTGAGAATTATTTTGATATTGAAAGTGCTCGATTTGATGGAGGCAATAACTTATCTCTCATTTTTTTGTTTAATTTTTTAAAAATGTTCTACAGAATTTAATAGAAAAAAAGGGTTGGTTGTCGGATGATATCAGAATTTATAAAATCTAAATTTGTTTAAGAATAATCGAATAAGTTTTCCATTTTTAGCGAGGCGGGATTTGGAATAAATAATTTTCAACCCTGAATCGTGTCTCCCGATAAGGCTTTAAGTGAATCTTAAGTTTTAGGGGATAACTCAATTTATCAACAACAAGTCAAGTTTCGTTTTATTTAGAATTAAGTTGATTAACCTTTGTTATGCCATTAAGCGAGCGTATTAATGGACTAATCAATAATAATCACTTCTACTTACGACACACTCTTGTTAAATTAGTGATCATAGGAATAAAAAGAATTTTATAACTGTGTGTTATGGCATATTTATACTCTAAGTACGTAAACTGTGTATATTTTTATTTATTTCAGAAATGTCGTAATAGGCTATTGAGTGGTCAGTTACCTTATAACACATCCACTGATAGGTTAAGAAATACAATCTACTTTCCACAGAGTTACTGAACCAATCACGCGCTCTATTACATCTCTCGTGATTGTAATGAATCCTGACTAATTCACAATTTATACCGAACCACAACAATACATAGTCTCAGCAATAATCTAACATAATCATCATAGTATTGAGGCTTTGTCTAAGAGTATTTAGATAGTGTAGATATATTTATTAGATTACAATTTTTTTATTTTATCATTTATATACGAATCGTTTTCTTAACCTTGAACCATCGATGTAACTTTTTTTCGCGTAAATACCGACATGGGGCCTGACAAGCCCATGCGTTCAAATGTGTCAACAAAGAATCATAATGCTTAAATACTGTAGTTACTAAGGGTTTGTGTAGTTAATTGGATACTTTGCAACAAAAAAAAATATGTGTGCTCGATCAATATCCATTGAAATACTAAGAAATTCTGAGCTCTCTATATTTTATTGTAATTTTTCCGATTAAATTACTTGAGATTGTTACTTGTTACTTTTCAAAAATCTTAAAAACATGCTAAACAACATATCTTAAAGGAATAGATTGTAACAAATATTGTGAAAATTCCACAAACGTCATGAAAATCCCTTCCATTCCGTGCATATTTGTATGGCACACTGCAGATAAACATTATTCTTACAGTAGCTACAGATGTAATTTGATTTTTCTTTGAAGCTTCTAGAGACGTTTGGTTTTCCTTTTTTGTCTATCTTTAATTTTGACCAAAATGACCAAAACTTAATCCTTTGGGTACTACAAAATAGTCACACTAGCACCGCCGTTGAATGTATGCGGTCCATGAAAAATTATATAAAGATTTTATTTACGAAATTTGCGCTATTTTACAAGTGCCTCTGTATCAATAACCTAGAGGCTAAAGTCGAAGCTGCTTGAAGCGGCGTATGGGTCTGTTTATGGGTATATTTTACTAGTGCTAGGCCAAGGTGATCAAAGGTGAAGAATATTTAACTTAAACAAAAATTATGTTACAGTTGTAAATTTATATCTACCAAAATACACGTTATTATCAATAATATTTCATGTTTGAAATCACTCTATTGCAGATTGTTCGGGTTTACTGAAGCGTATCGTGATATAATGAATGATTGTTATATGTTTTGGCAAGGACACATCACCGTTATTGTATCGACTACAAAAACTTTTATTACAAATCAACAAATATATTTTTTACGTTTGGTGTTTAGTAGATGTAGCTTTATTGTCAGTATCGTGTTTATATAAGCCATAAAGTTATTTAAGCTCATACGCTATTTACAGCGAGAACAGCGAGCTAAAGTAATATTTATATTAAAATCTAAAAATCTAGACTTCACGACGTAAGAAAATTATGCAGTCGCGGTTTTTTCACATCCAATTAATTAGTCAAAGTCGCCGCTTAATTAGCAAAGGAAAGGAAATCTGACGATGATTAAAATTTCAAGACTATACAACGTAAAACATTGTCGCGCGAAACATGATTATAAGACACAATGATAGTCAGTAATTCTTCCTACGAACATTTATTTAGTACAATTTTTTATTTGTTATCACAAATGTTCTTAAAATAAACATAATTCATACGGATCCTTTTACAACCCTTATCATCTTTTATAGAATATTTGTACCAATTTGGGCAATCATTGTCACAATTGATCGAAATTACATAAGGTAATTGATTATTATTTTACAAAACATCATTGTAGACAATTTTTTATAGAGCACGCCCAGTTTAATTATCATGATTGTGAATATGTATCATGGTTCTGTTTTTATGTTTCGGTCGATCGATCGTGCATTGTACTTATATGTTTATTTTATTTTTTATTTGAAAATTCATCGATTTGCCCAAAATATATGTATTTTCTATCTTATTATAGGTTATATAAGTATATATATATATATGATGGTGAGCTAATGAACCGAGATGGCCAAGTGATTAGAACTCGCGCATCATAACCGATCATTGCTAGTTCAAACCCAGGCAAGCACTTAATATAGTTTTGTAATATGAGAATTCAAGTGCTTGAACTTTCTTGAATAAGTATTGGGTTTAATGAATATTATAATAAACACAAATTAGACTTACCTTTTCATAAATTACTCCTTGATCTCAATAAGAAATTTCTAATATTTTTAGTTGGACTACCCAAGTATGTTTATTAAATGCCAAGTAGGGTGATGTTTTTTGGAAGACGATAGTGTTTTATTCCCATGCCTCGGAGAGCACGTAGTCATTGTTTTTAGGATCCCTTTTTCTTTCGCGTCATAGTTTTATTCACCAATAATGAGAATGGCTATGACGTGATGTGATCATATATATAATATGTTGATAAATTGGTGGAAATGGTATTGGTGAGTTCTTTTAATACTAATTCGAATAAAGTATAAATCACGCTTTAACTATATATGTACTTGATCTCGCATGTAACACGAACGCTCCATCATTCACATAACTTATTGCTACCGTTTATTTTATCCATTTATTAACAGCTATTTATTTTATTGTAACATGTTTAGTTTTTTAAAAATAGTGAGTCATATAGATCGAAAATAACAAGAACATTAAAATCACATGTCACCTCGTTTTTTTTTTAAATTTAAAACTAAGAAGCGCAGCTGCTTAAATAATAAAGTAAGGTACTACAATCTTCTACGAAGGATTTAGTAGGTTTCTTTCAGTTAGGCGTTAAAAAAAAGGTCTTATCATTTGTAGATTTTTCAATTGTAAGTTGTTTTTAAAAGTAAGAGTTTGTAAATGTGCCCTTCACGATTTTTTTCATAATCGCCAAGTATTACGTGAATAATAAACATAAAATATGCACATGAAAACTCAGTAATGCTTGCCCAGCATTTTATCCAATTTTTCGTTAAAAAAAAATTATTTCGTCTACTATGTCGATAAGAAAATCATGCATAGTTATTATTGGCTCCACTTAAAATATACTGAGTTTGTTTAAATGACCAAGAACGTTGTTTAATTACAACTGTAATAAATACGTTGACCAACAATTAACTTAGTTGTTTCAACTTTTACACGAATCCACGAGCAGTTAAAGTAGGTATAAATAGATACCTAATAAAAGATCTAAAGGTAACCAAAATATGTTAATGATGAGATATCATCATGTCCAAAATTACTATGTCAGTATAAAACTAACAGCATATTCTTGGGATATTGTAGCCAGTGCATATCGGACGAAGCGCAGCGTAGCGTAGCCTAATTTAGTGCAACGTTTCAAATTCAGTGCTGACAATGCCAATCCTCTTCGTCACTACAAGTACTATGCTCATACTTGAGCTATCAAGAATTTCTCGTAGCAGTTTGAAAAGCCTGTAATACCGTGAACCCTGTCTTGCGATAAGAGTGACCTTGAGCTAGCGCACCACTTCTGCGTAATACCATTGATATTTAATTAATTGTGCTGAAAATTTTATCGGAGATAATTTTATTTTAAACTAATAATCTCTATTAATCTAACACCTTAACCCGTATCCGGTTACAGATGTGTTAAAATAGTGTTATATGACTTATGATGTCATCATTTGATATCATTGTAAAAATGACACTTATATAACCGGGTCATGACCTCGATAAACCTACAAAGATATCACCCTTACCCTATTTAGATAAAAGTTATCTACACGCGATTAATCTGACCGCCTTCTGAAGAGGTAGCGGTTCAAACGCAATACATTCTAAACTTTTAATAGACAAATAAAATACTGGTAAAAGAGCACTGAGAATAGATAAAAACGCGTGGACTTGATCTTGACTTTGAATTCTTAGAAGTAAATTATTCCTTGACGACATTTCTCTGAATGAATTTACTACTTAAAATATACATATTATTACACTGGTCCTATTTTGATGGAATAATATGTATTTTCATAGTTCATTTATTATATTAAATATAACAAAAAAGACGGTATCAAGTGAGGCCTGACCTTATTCTACGTTAAGCGTGGTTAGTTGGTGAAGCTCACGGAGGATAGGAAACATTTAAGGAACGGTATCAAATGAGGACAGTAGTTCGATAATAGACATTATACCGTAATTTATATTGAAAGGAAGCAACGTTGTTTGTTTACTATTCGCAATTATAACATAATATTGTGTATACGGATATAATATCTATGCTTATATTAGGTCCTTACATATGAAATTGGCGTTTTGTACGGGAGGAATATAAAGTAATTTTTTTTTTGTAAAAAATATTTAAGTAATCAAAGTATGCCGTTGTTATCTATGCAATTTTGCCATCTCATAGGTAGTTTGTTTATTCCCTTTACTAAAAAAAAAACATGGTGGCGAGAATCAATAAACTCTTTGAAGGCGGTTTGGACTGCCGAATCGAACTAGAACTGAAATGCTTTGTGATGGATCCGCTTCCAAAGAAATCTGTTTATATTCATCAAAATGATATTTTCGACTCGATTTATTCCACGTAATCCCAATATATTTTGTTCGGCCTGAATATTTTAAATAATAGTTGCCCGTCCTAACTTCTGGTAATACGAGCAGGAAAAGTGAGACTTACATAAATTAATAAATAATTATTAATATAATATAATCAGTGTCCTATTATCTTTAGCTAGTATTACTACTTTCTATCTATCTATATAGCTAGTATTATTATTTCAGCGTTAGTATGTAATGTTGGTGCCCTAAAAGTATCTTTTAAAGATTTTATGACTGAACATTAAAAGTTATCCACTACTATCATATATAATTACAAATATATTTACATTTATATTCATATTTACATTTGAAATCTTTTGCAAGACATTATATAACATAAGATGAAAATTTCACTGAAATTAATCGTGTAGTTTAGGAATAGCAAGCGATCAAACATGTAGACGCAAAAGTATGATAAAACTATTTAATTTTTCTCCGTACAAATAAACTATTACTTTATACGTAGAATATTTCCAAGTGCAAAAACAGAGACATCCAACGGACGTTATGTAAGATATTTTTTAAGAAAGTTGAAGTCTACGTGTTCGGACTACATGTTTATCGGATCCGTGTTTATTATGCAAAATGAGCAAACGATTTGCCAAAATCACTGAAGTTTCAAATAGTCATAATGTTTAACGTTAACACTGAAAAGTTCCTAAGCAGATAACGTCTTGGCCAACGACTATATAGAGAGCAGGCCGTCCTCTTGCCACTAACTAGTGTTCACAGCGCCACCTGGTGGCAATTGTGTTTCTCTTTCGATGATAAAATATAGAAAACGCTGTACAATTTCTGTATTAATGATAATTAAAACAGTAATTTCAAGAAAGCACAAGTTTAACAACGCCTATTACATGTTGTTAAATGTAATAAACTGACATTTCTCTTAACCTATCCGATTTTTACTTTTTCGTGAAAATTTTTGTTAATTTATAGTGCTAATGTTGAGACGAAAGGTTAAGAACTCGACAAAAAGCTTCAATGGCGCTCAGCGGTTTGTTGAGTATCTATGAGCGCCCAAAGTTGTTTTTTGTTAATTTATTATACATGACCTTTAAAAATAAATAAGAAAGACCGATATTTTATTTTTACAGAGTTTTTTGTCACAAACTTATTTAAAACGAATTTTATTCAAAATTCAATTCAAGTCCACGTTTTTAAAAACCTTTTAAATGTTTAAGTAACAATAGTAATGTAACTTTAGTACATAAAATGTAATATAATATACGTTATCTCTAAACTATCTAACAAATTATATGTAAATATCACTATCGAGTGAGTAAGCCAGTATAATTTCTGGAAAAGGTATAATAAAATAAATAAATAATAATCAGCTCAATCTTAATGTCAAATAAACCATACTATTGTATATAGATCTTTATCAAAAAAATATTTTAATATATATTTTATAAATTTTGGTTTAGTTAGCCTTCTCACTTTATCAGTATTAAATACGCTTTTGCGTTGTATTAAAAATAAGATATTTTTAGAACAAAGAATTCAATAATAAAAACTTTAACGACGGTTTAACGCTACAAATTTCAATGCAGTGTAACAAAATGGCTCCCGTTCAGATCGATTTGATGATGATAACCTAACTGCAGTTTCCGGTGGCTACTTTATCCAGAAGTGCATAAATGTGACTGTATCCATTTTAAAAGAATAAAATTTTATTATTATTATATTATATATTTAAAACATACAGCTAAAATGTCAATCACAAATTTTCTCAGAAGAATGAAAAAAAGTTTTGAAAGCTTTGAAAATCAGTGTTGCGCTATGAACACGATTCAACGCGTAAGCATTTCGTAGCAGGTCAATATCGAAGTTACTTGGATAGTTCCGTTTGAACATCTCAGGAGTAGAGATGTTATACAATGGACATTTCTTAGATTTAAATGATACGACTATTAAATAAAAGGAAAAACGAGTGGTTATATCATACCGCCTACATATACTTATATTATTATCATACAAAATATATATCATCATATATCATATAAAACTTATATCTTATATCTATAGGTAAAATGGAAATATAAATTTCACAATATTTAATGTAAGTGCTGCAAAATTTAGCTTCAGAAATCTATTTTTAGAGGTCGAGCGTTATTTAAGAAAAAGGTTTTACAATCTTTATAATTGAATTCACAGGGCGTCTCTTTTAGTCTATGTATGACGTATGACGAACTTCTAACTTCAACGTGTTGAAATTAGAACGTATTCATGCCAATCTCTCGCACCCAAGCTTTTCGACATAGTCGCAAAATAATTTTCAAAGACCTTTATTGTACCAGATAGTAAATGCTTCTCCCTGAATAATGGTCGTTCATCGGTCTAGTCGCTGCAGACTCCGCGGTCGTAGGTTCAAACTCAATGTAAAAATATTATTGCGTTATTTATTCTTTAAAACCAGGTTTTTATTTAAGGTAGCTGCTCTGAGCCTGGAAGTTGGTAGTTAGCATAGCTGAATTTCGGAAAGCCCGTAAAGCCATTGGTTTTGCGTCTGGAGTATTTCAGTTCTAAGAAAATGCAATTGTTTTTGCACACACAATTCAGCTATCAAATGTCAATGTACCAATAATCTTCGCAATTAAGATTTCAATTCTTGCGCATGTACATACCCTCCAATCATTCAATAAAGAACACAACATTACAGAAAATTTTATTTTATTTTCTTATGTTAGCTCAGCAAAAGGGTCAATTTTCATTAAATTGCAACCAAATTATTGAAGAACATAGGTCTATTATTATTCTCAAAAATAATTTAACAGTAAAACATTATTCTTCACCATTATCTTGGCGTGTATCGTTTATCTCTATGTAGTAGAAGACTTCAGGAAAATCCTTTGTCAACGCTTCTATTATATCCTTCGGGTAATGTGCGAGCAATTACACTTTATGAGGCTTATCCTCGTGTCATCAACGTGTATACGGGAAAAAGTATGTAACAGACATAATAATAGAAAAAAACAATCAGCTTAGGATCTCTTAGCGACAAATGAATCGGTATACATAATAATCAAATAATGACTTTTTTTTGCAAAATAATACTCATACTTGAGGTGTTTATGGACACTTTGAACTTACTTCATTTTTCATTGGTATTTAGTGTACTACTTAAATGTAGTTTAATTTATTTAAATTACAGTACTTAATGACTGTGGGTAGTCGAAGGAAAGTTTACGTAAGTAAAGTTAACAAACAAAACATTATTTGGATATAATGAAATTTTGATCATATACATTATAAATTCTTAATAATTGGAATTGTGAAGCAACAGTTACTTAGAACACAACTATTAAATTATTAGAATATCTGAACAAAAGTAACAAACAAGCCTGTAGATGGATCTATCTCCACGTGAGGATAATATTTTTGAAGTTTACGACTTCACTAACCACGCTGCTCCAATGTGACTTAGAAAATACATACATACATACATTTGTCTCATAATTCCATCCAACACATGCGTATTTAATTACAAATAATGAGCACAAATCAAAAACTTGAGTATCTTGGCTTGAACCGGCAATCCTAATACTTAAATACTTTCGTTCATCTGTTCTAGCTACTGTGCCTAATCATACATAACAGAACTATCATGGCTCAAGACAACGGTGCTTAGCCTGATTTTCAATTTTAATAATCTAATTGTATTCATAATCATAATAACTATTGATCTCATTTTTGACGGTCAGATAGAACTTTATAATGCTGCAGGTGTTAGCAGTAAATTCTGACAAATTATTTCAATCAATTCAACAAAAGGCCACTTGTCAGTTGTGAAAAAAGTTACGGGCTGTTATGTAATGTTACGTGACTATTATTTATTACGTACTAAAATATGTAACACATTTAGGTATTACTCGAGTTTCAAACGCGATCATACCAATTTTATTACCCGACCAAACAAAGCTGCACTACTGCATCTACGTAGTCACGTAAGCTCGTAAAATAAAAAAGTAATTCATGTAATGTAGAATAAAATATAAACATGAGTAAATATTTCGTTAAAACTCATAGCACAGGAGTATAAAATGTTTATAAGAATAAATACTGTCACATATTTTTTAAATACTTATTAAATACTATTTTTTCTCGCTTTGTTATATATTATGTCGTAGTCAAAATTGAAGAAAGTCATCATCATAAACGATGTGTTTCAATCATCTTGTAGGCGAGTCCTAACGAAATCGTCGACATGACATCGTTTCACGTGATATGTCTTGAGTTACGTTCAAGCAATTACTCTTTATAGCGTTGTATACGCTTCGTACTAACGCTAGCAGCGATAAAATGTATACCAATAACTTTTGATAGCGGCAGTCTTTTGATTTCTCTTCTATAAATGACGATACACGTCAAATATGTGTACTACGTTGTACGTGTTTCATTCCATACTTTAAACAAATTAAATCAATCTAGAATTATTATTTTTAAATAATATATATGTATATTAAAATACTTCAGCTATATATAGACTATGAAAATCTTATTTTTCTTGTAAAATATAAAAAACCGACTTAATTATGGCTTACCCTTTTTTCTTAAAAGAAAATAATAAACACGACGCCTGTTTTTAAGTTATTAAAATTCCGTCACCTTGTGCTAAGAGTGGGTATAACAATAGCCGAGGGATGAGAAGCTCCCACGGCTACGGTAGGCGGTCTATATTCCTTTGAATTGGTGAAGTTAAATAATACACATATTATTATATATTATTGAAAAATATACATAATATGGTTGACAGCTTCAAATATTTTTTTTTATTCACGCTCTATATTGACGTTTGACGGTGGTCAAACAAGTAAAATACAGTATTAGTTTAAGCTATAGAAATTTCGTGACGACAAGAGAGCATAAGACGCCATCTTGAAAAACGGTTTTATACAAAATAACATAATCAGTGCCCTAAATTAAAAAATATATCTTCTACCTTATTTATAGAAAATTATAGTTAATATTACATCTTAAAACAAAACTTTTTTTTATGTATATACCCTGAGGTAAAAAGTTGTAACCGAAAAAGATTTCCAGATTAAAGAAAGTGTTTTCAGATTTTTGTATCTACAAATATTTTCAAGTTATTTAACAAAAGTGACGATTGAAAATATTCCATTGACTATAAATATAAAAAAAAAAAACTTGTATTTACATTTAGGAATTTCCTGAACGATCTCACTTTTAGCGTTATATTTCTTGGTCTATAACAAACACTTATATCCTACTCACATTGAAGGAGGATATATATTTGATGCCATTTACGAATAGTTCTGCTATATTGTGCACACAAAATTTTTATCGATTTATATACAGTTTCGATAAAAATATCGCTGAAATTTGCAAATTTTTTCATGAATCCATTACTTGATATTGGATACCATAGATTATTCAAGATCTTGACCAATGATACTGCGTAAATTCAATGGTAAAATTATTTATTTGTCTTTGCTCCGATGGTTATAATAGGCTTTACCAATATCAGTTTCATACGATTCGAGTCTCGTAAGTTTAAATGACACGACTGAACCAGACCGCTCATATTCGCTAGAAGCATGCACAAGTTACAAGCCAAGTTGCAAGCCGCGATGAAGTTCTGCCGGGAATTAACTCGCTTCCCGTATTATTCAGCATTTAACTTCAGCTGATTTATGCTTGAATCGCCTTTTCTAAGTGCTTGAAACTTTAAAAGTCGCTCCTACATTTCTTGTTACTCGGAAGGTTCAATTCTTTCACGATTTTATCGCTCTCTTGATGTATTTTATAGCTTATTTTATGGATGGTTAGCTTTAGTTCCTGATTTTACACAGATAAAATCCTTTTATTTAGAATAGTAACAAAATATTCTCTAATTATATTCTTTACTTTTTATAGGTTCAAGGTATTGAAATTAAAATTTAAGATATAGTTGGTAGCGAAAATACTAGAAGCATTTTTGATAGCTACAAAATATTTACTATTACAAAATATTATTTGGATGATGAGAATTGGCTTCAGAGGAATGACCTGTCCAATGGTTGCAAATAAAGAACGAAATGTTACATAAATATTTAATTATAACAACGCGTTCTAAGCTGTACCATGACGTGACTGCTGTATTCACGGTTGACAAATCGCTCAACAATTAACAGCACTCATTGAAATTTCTTATGTACAGTCAAATGTGATAGCTCGATCTTAGTTCATCATCAAGACGCGCGAACTCTTCAAAAATTAATTGGCGTCTGATAAGGGAACTGTTCAATAGTCACAGACACGAAATTTTGTATAAGCATTCGGTTTTGATAGCCTATAAGTGCTACCCCGATATAGCTATTGCCAAAAGGGTTGCTTCCTGTCAAAGGGACTGCTTAACGATCAACAGCACAGGTACGACATTTTGTTTCGCATTCAATTAAGCCATCTTAGTCGGGCACAACTTTTTGGCTTTATTGAAGAACAAAGTTTTTGTAAAGCAAATGTCCTGGCAACACTAATAAATTAATTTAATTGAATTAAGAAACATGTCGAATGAAAACTAAATCAAATAAAGTAAAATTGTGTTTTATTTTCACGCAATTTATTATCAAAAAAGAAGGATATGAACGTCGAACTATATGAAACTCATCATTTCGTACATTAAATAATTTTAAATGATACATATCTTGTTAAAATATAATATAAATTAGTGTTTTGTATTTATTTATTGCACGCGTTTTCACATCCGTGGGGGATCGTGATAACGCGAGTTTCTTTTGCTACACCGTGTGTTATACTTCTATATGGAATTCCAATCTGAATTTGTTCGTATTAAATACTGATGGTATTATTATTTTATAATTATGTGACAAAAACAAATATTAAGAGTTATCCTACCTAGTTATGTAAATATTTAGCACTAAGCGCAGTATGCTGTATAAGAAGTGAGTATGCGAATGTAAAATTTAAAATGAAAACATTAGTGATTTTCCCAAATTTCATATGAAATTCTAATATTCTAATGCTTATCTAATCAATTTATTTACTATTTCACAGTCAATTCTTGTTTTTATTTTCCATTTTATTTTTGAGTAAAATTGCGAGAAGATTCCTGTCTTGTCCTTCAGTGGAACTTTAATACATACCTCCTTTGTTTTCGTGTCTTCTCCGTCATTATAATGTATTGACAAAATATTGCCATTGCCATTGTTTTATATAGCTAAATCTAAAGAAACACACTATAAATTAAAAATTAAGCTGTATCAAACATTCAAAAACATAAACATCACATCCAAAATTGCTTAGAAAATGATCAAGGCAAATGTTTTACCTCTTGCGTCACCTTGTTATGAAACTTATAATAGATTAATCACTTGAAGAACTATGTTTCGTACTTTCATTACTTGAAGATCTTGTCATTTTAAGGTCAAGTTGTACCTAGCTAGTAGAATAGTTTATTATTTTGTAATAGTCCGCTGTAATAGTCTCCAGTCTCCACAAATTTTAAAAAATCTTAGGCACACTTTAGATTCGTAAATAAGCATCATACTCGGTATTTCATTCAGCGTATGCTCCTCATTAAAATAACAATAAACACAGATTCAATACAAACTCTCTATCAAACTCAGTGGTGGTTGCTAGATTAATTTCTCCGACTTTTGTTTAAAAACCATATGTTCTAGCCCCAATCCCAGTAAGAGCAATATATATAATTGTAAACGCTTATTTCATCACAAAGGTTTGCTGACTGTGGGTTTGGGTATCCTCTCGATTGAAGGACACTCGAGTTTTGCGAGGGACACAGAAACCTCTCGACGGCTCCTTGGTTTTAAGAGTTTTTTTATAGGTCACATTCGGACCAATTGACTCACAATTATCACTCTTATTTCAATTAGTAGAAGAACAAGAATTACGTGATAACTTTAAAAGCCATTCTATCTAATCAAACAAGATGTCTGGATATAATTATGTACATAAACTGAAATGAGAATGTAAAAGTACATTACATTAATTTATACATTCATTCGTTCGCCCATGTGAGTTTTATAAGGACCTAAAAGATAGTTTTCAATTGTATAATAGAATTATCTTGTTGCATTTTGTTGGCATACGTGACCACTCATAGAATTTCTATGTCAGCATTGGAGAATTTCCTTGGAAATTCATTGGAGAATTTCCTTCCTCCTATTTTATTGGATATCCAGTGTACAGATATTTCCTAGAAAAAAAACGTTTTAAATTTTACAAACACAAAGCTATAAACTAACCGCTTTGAAGTTTGGATTTTACCAAGAACATGACAAATAAACTTTTTTTTATGTTATTGGTGACAAACGAGCAGGAGGATCACCTGATAGAAATTGATTACCACCGTCCATGTTTATGTGCAACAGACCTCAGTAGGTAGGTAATCTTTAATAAATATTTGTTGTACATAATAATAATTACAATGAAATGCATAATAAATCCTTTATGAAAGTAGACTAAGATTAATTTCGTTTTTTAAAATCCATACAATCTTCTAAGTATAATTGAATAATGGAGTAGTTTTAACATTTATGTATTACCTAAATAAAATTAGTCTTACTTTAGTAATACAACTGCTGAATACCTAATATATTTTCTTAAAACATGAACCCATCAAATCGTCCAAATCAGTTGAACACATCGAAGTTGTCTCTATTCCCTTACCACAAAAACCTTCGTAAACCCTCCGTCGATTTCAGTCCCTTAAACCTTATATCACTCGAACCTCGAAAACTCCGTTCGTGTATATTTTTTCGTCTTTACTACGCTTGGAGATAATGATGGCGGACCTTCAACGAATATATCACTTTGTTTTATCTTCGCAAGGGTTAGACATTGAAGTTATGTTATTCTTATAGTACAAAGGGATTGAATGTGTATAATATGTACAGTTGCGAGTGTATTTTCATGTAAATACTTAAACAGATTTTAGCTTATTTAGTTACCAATCACTTATTATTAAGGCACAGACAGAAAAATATATGCGTAAGATAAAATAAAAATTTAAAAGGAATTAAAATGTATACGATAAATATTTCGGTGCCTATGTTAATAAGTTTTGTGCGCTATGTAAAATGCTAATTCGATTAAGATTTTTTTTATTTTTTATAAGTTATCTTAAGTTATATAATTAACGCTCATTTTCCGGACACGTAGCGGTGCCTTTCGTTAAGATAAGAATTTCCTTATTCTGTTAATCAGTGGAATTGTGATACAGTAATTACAAACTTTAATTTCTTATAATAACAGATATGCATAAATCGAAATATACTTCATAGAGGCTCTTCCAAGTTTTTTTGAATATATAACAACCGACTAGAATATTAACAGAATTACTTAATTTTTTAAATTATGTGAAAATTACATACTGCGTCAAAATAACACATACTATTTATAAATAAATATGATTTTGACACTTAAATTTCTTACGATTGCCAGCAAATTCTCAGAATATGACCTATTCGTAAGACATGTATTATTACCTGCTACGTAATTACATTGTATGATTGTTAAATTATGATTTCATCAATCACGCCAGTCTTCGTTGTATGAGTTTCATTTCCACATTTCCACTGTATTGCAACGTAATTTTTTCTTAATAAAGCATAATAAAAAGTAGTATTAAGTTATAATTTAAGGTTATTCTTAATATTATCGATCTACTTATCTCGTCTGTCTATAATTCTAGTTGAAAAGTATAGAAATATATTTAACAAATGTTTTCTTATATCTGAAAAATATTCTCGTAAATACAAAGCGAATCCGGGACCAGTATTCAGACTCGTATAGCTCCCCGGAGTATCGAATGAGATCTCAGATACATTTAGATCTAAATTAGTTTGGTTTCATGGGTATATACCTACTACAAGGTCTGTGAGCTTAGCAAAGTTACTACTGCCCATTTTTTACACGTAACTGCTGCTCTGGGCAATGTTAGTATTTTTTTCTGTATGAATTGGCACAGATCGTAACTAAAACAGCTGTATAGATGATACAGCACTTGAATGAGCTGTCATATGCAAACTTATTTATATTAAAGTTTATTGATATATATTTTTTTTATTATTTGGAAATTTGACGAGGTAGTACTACTATTACTACTACTACTAATTTTTGTTATTAACTGACTTTCACGGGATGTGCAAAGTCTCTACCTTAGCCTTACATTGAGAAATGTTATAATAATATACTTTAATATTAAGACTTACTACCGATTACTTAAATTAAGAAAAGAAATACATTAAGAGTTATAAAATATAATCCTTTATTTTGTTTCTTCATTTATATATATATATATATATATATATATATATATATAGTTTTCATGAATTCAAAATATTTTCCAATAATTACTCTGATTGATTTATCGATTATCCATATAAGTCCATAATAATAATAAGCCGAGATGGCCCAGTGGTTAGAACGCGTACATCTCAACCGATGATTAAGATCTACACCACTGAATTTTCATGTGTTTCATTTGTGTTTATAATTCATCTCGTGCTCGGTGGTGAAGAAAAACATCATAAGGAAACCTGCATGTGTCTAATTTCAAACAAATACCAACCCGCATTGGAGGAGCGTGGTAGAATATGCTAATTATTAAGTATTAAAATAAATTTACAGACTGCAGCAGGCAGTACATGTGTGTCCATAATAATTATGTTAATATCAATATAGACCCTTCAACTATTTAACTATATACTATTAATTTCAATTACTGAACTCATACAACGAAGATTGGCGTGAGTGATGAAATCATAATTTTACATACATCCCAAATCGGATACATTCTGGGTATTTGCTGGTATTCATAAGAAAATTAAGGCTTATTATTAAAGTTGTTAATAGAAAAGTCATATTTATCTTTAAATAATGTGTGTTTTGATACTAAGATATAACAAAGGCAATTGAAATTGTGCATTTACATTTACGTTATTTGGTGACAGAGATTTGGTACACTTTGCCTATTCAACTGTAAACATGCGCTTCACTTTAAAATTATTCTGCATACTTACCTTTCTATCTGTAGGTACCGACTAATATTCGGTCTTCCATAATACTCTATAACGAAACTTACTGACGACTATAACGAGACTTTTATGACGAATGAAAGCGTTTTATCATATTAATAATCAAGTCAAGACACCGAGAAAAATCGAACTTCCGATTTTTTAAAATCTTAGGACGATTTATCTATTAAAACACTTCCAGCAAGATGGCGTCGTAGACATAAAGAAACATAAATCTTACATACAATATTTTTCCTTATCAACGTTTGCCAACGTTTGCTTGCAAAGGAACTACAATTTTCTCGACGACTACTTTGAAATAATAAAATATTCAGCATTATATAAGCATAATATATATTCTGTTTCCTTCAATAATATATAAACTACTAATGTCAAAATTTAATATTAATCAGATTACTTTTCGTAAGTCCGGTAAAACAAAGCTTGAAACCTTAATCCTTAGTATTATTGTTTTATGATATTAACGAGTTAAGCGATAAATTTGTAGACAACAATGAAATTAATTAAATATGATCAGTATTAAGTTAATGTTAATATATTTTATGGTGCCCCACAAACATAAAATACAGAAATCTTAGCACTGAACACAAAAACAAAAAATAAAAAAAAATAAAAATAATACTTAAAATATAAACAAATATTTGACGTGTTGTACAACGGGCGGATTTATGGCTAATTAGCCATATCTTCCAGACAACTCAATCTGAGATAGATTTTTTAAAAACATCTGGGTAGACGGTGCAGTCATAAACTAACATATAAATATTTACACACTAATACTTATACCTATTACATATTATATAAATAAATTATATGTGACTATACGGCACAATTTTTTTTTAAGATAATAAACTGTTAATACACCAAAAATAATTTAAGTCGTCTAAATATTTAACAGAAGAAAGTTTGCTAGCATGATAGTAGGAATTGGAAGTACAGATGGGAGACGCCGTAATGAGCTCAAAGCAGGGAATATTTTCCTACAGTCAGTAGCAGTATTTTATTTATACTGAACATGTTAATGTCTGGTCTAAATTCACACCAAGATCTTTAACGGTGGAGCAGTAGGATATTTTATTATCTCTGTATTCAACAGGTGGTAAATTTAATAAATCGAACTTCAAGATCATGTCTGCGTTACCAATTATAATAACTTTTACGTGATTTATTGTGTTGATGTTAAGTCCGTATCGCTTACTCCACTCAGAGATTAAAACAAGATTGTCATTAATAGCATCAATTTTTGCAGGAATAATTGTTGGATGGCGATAAGGCAGGTAGGCAGAAGAAATGCATAAAGTGATATAATTAATAAAAATTGCAAACAGTAAAAGAGATAAGACGCCATATTGAGGAACCCTAGCCCCACCATGAGGAGAAAGTGTCATTAAGGCGAATACGATGTCGCTGGCCCTTGAGGTAACTTTAAAACCAATTTTTAAAGGCCGGCAACGCACCTGCAAGCCCCCCGGTGTTGCAGATGTCCATGGGCGGTGGTAGTCAATTTCCATCGGGTGAGCCTCTTCCTCGGTTGCCACCTATCACATAAAAAAATATCTACCACTGATGAAGATATGTTAATAGAACCTAACCAACTCAAAAGGATGTCATGATCGACGAAGTTAAATGCGTTGCTAAAATCCAAAGGAATCAAAATTGTGAGTTGTTTATTATCCATGGCTGCACGAATGTCATCAGTAACCTTATCCAGAACTGAGACCGTACTATGACCTGCACGGAAACCTGTTCGGAGAGGGTTGAGAATGGAATTATTGTTGAGGAAAGTGTAATTGTAATTATAAAAATTATCAATTAAAGAGAAAACTCAAAATTCACATAGTTATAAAAATATACTTAGGGTTACATATTCGATAAAGGGGTGAACGAATTTTACAAACTTCTAAATAAAGTTACGATGAGTAACGCAATAAGAGCTGTACCAGATATTGGTAATTTTAATGCCGGTAAAGGGTTGGATACAGATTAACAGAGAATTGTATGCCACGGTTTCGGATATCGGACTGATCCAGGAATTCGTTTAATATTGCCTTTGTCAAAGTTTGCAACTTTCACTTTAAAAGAAAGGTAATTTATGAGTAGAATCTATCCTATTTTAAGTTTGTTAGTATCGATAAACTAGTAAAACAGACCATACGAAAATATGAGTACATACGACTTTTCGTATTTTATAAGAACAATACAAATAATATTATTTTAAAACCAACTTTACACGGATTATTGAAATGGTTTAGTTGATAGGGAATTATTACGATAGACATAACAAGCCTAAGTTTCTCTACTAGTAAACATCTAAGCCAAGTTGACGATAAATACTCAGTTAATCGCAAGCCATTATACTTTATCGAGAGCCTTGTAAATCAATATGTAGCACCACAGAGATGACATCCTGGTTCTAAAACTTGGTTATAGAGCTCAAAACTTCCATTCAGAAATAGGTCGCCTTTACCAATATCGATTGAGAATAGAGGAGGAAGAGAATACTTTTCTTTGGTCGCAAAAACTAAGGTGAAAGGTCTTATCTTCATATATACAACTAATTTATTACACAAAACATTGATATTGTAGTAATCATAATTGAGATTTATTTATAATATCGATTGTTATCAATAAAAATTAAAACCATAATATGACTGACATAAGATATTTTATTGATAAACATAATTATTAACAAAATTTAATTTGGTTACGCCTGTAACTATGAACATCCTAATTTCAGTGGGTGATACATTTCGTTCAGATATAAACGCAACAATTAATCCAATAATTATGCCAGTAATTATTTTTTATACTAGTAATTTATACTTTAAGCTGCCATTAACTAATTCAATTAAAATATCTTGGGGTTCTTAATTTAAATCATTGATTTTTGCAATGAAATAGCCAATCAAGAGGATCTACCTAAAATACCGACTGATTTTAGAAATATATTCTATACTTTAGTATAGTAAAATCAAGAATTTGGTTTTTCATTCGAAACTTTTTTGAATTTATTCAAATCCAATTTATTATTGCATTAATTTTCTGCATAATTAAAAAAAAATTAAATTTTTTTATTGATGTTTTCCTTCACCGCTGAGCACGAGATGAATTATAAACACAAATTAAGCACATGAAAATTCAGTGGTGCCTGCCTGGGCTTGAACCCGAAATCATCGGTTAAGATGCACGCGTTCTAACAACTGGGCCATCTCGGCTCCCACTGGGCCACCTCGGTTCCCACTGGGCCATCTCGGCTCATATTTTATAAAATAACGAAAATACAAAAAAAAACACAAAAAGCTTGTATGTTCAGAATTATATACGCAAGTGTTATGTGTATTTTGTACATGTGTGTACATTTTACGGCCAATGTATAAATTGAGAAATTGTACAAAGAAACTTACATGCATGCATGCAGCAATATTACATGTTCCTAGATCATAAGGACACTAGTATATCTTTTTTATCAGAATGTTTTCCTTAAGACGTTGTACAAAAGATCCACAAGGGCGAAATGCATCCGCCATTGCTAGTCTCTCTAAAAGATTGGCTGTAAGTTGTCACCGGCATCTATTCCCGCGTGTATTCAGCGTCCAGAACAACATTTATAGTTATCTTGGTTCTCTTCTAGTGATTGATTTTAGTTCTATACTTACAATACAACTGTTGTATATGTTTACAATACAGGTTGATTTTGTAACTTCACTGTGCAGGTTGTAAATATCGCTTCTATGGAGATTATTTGTTATTATATGAGATGCATGACTTTGTGAATTAATTATATTCATAGCATAAAATACCAAATAAACCAAACAAATAGTAAGAAGGTAATAATAATAATATATTTAAGGATGCATTCAAAGTCAAAAAATATGTCGTCGCCATATTTGTATCCAATAAGAATACCATGAAACTGAAGTTGTGACGCTCTACATGCACTTCTATTTATTGAAAAGATTTGACTCTTTTTATTTCAAATATTCGACTAAAATAGTCCATCAAGTTGATGTGTTTACAAACTGGGCTAATATCCTATCTATCAAAACATTACCTAAAATATAACACCCTGTATAAACATTTCTTAAGGTTTATCAGGATCGGTTTGAGCAGGTCGTGTTGATCGTAGCTCCTGTAGGCACACTATCAAGCGTGATTGATGGACCTTTCAACCCTTCGAGAAATTAGTTTCCAATAATGATGAATAGCACAGCTGTATTATGTCGACACAAGAAGATTTATTATTGCGTAGGTAAAATTCTTGACTTAGAATTGAGGCTGATGTTTTAATCTGTTTTGAGTGTTGTATAAGTTATGTTCTCGATGAAACAATTCTGGAAATATTTGTTTTCCTATTAGATAAAGAGAGTAGGCAATTATTTAGGCCCGAGGACGGCAACGCGTACTAGGTGAAAATATCCAATTAGGCAGTTTCTTTAATATAACGACATTGCAAATTTCATATTATGGCACTTGGACATACTAGTGATGTATTGTGGCCAACCCAGAACGAGCATATAGTGATTTGTGTCGTGGCTTTTGTTATATTCAATTACAGCGTGTTGCGGCAATGGAGGAAAGCCATAACGCGTTCTGATCGCTGCTAATTAAATGCTCTGCATACCGCTCAGTGGTTTTTAATTTTGGTCCAGATAGCAGCGAAAGCTTGTATTCATTGATATTAATCGATAGAATTGGATACTTTATTATTCCGGATATTTAAAGTTCGTGTTTTGAACGTAAACATATATAAAATAAACTCCTAAATGCCCTGCTACACGTACTAGGATTTAATTTAAAAAATATTTAAGGTCAAAAATAAGCAAACTGTTGATGGAAAGTTATTTATTTTTATTGGACATCTTTTATTTAGCAAACAGGAATGGTATCGCAAGAATCTGGTATATATGCTTCCACATTTCACTTCCATTGACAAAACGTATTGCCTCTGTAACTCACATGTAATTTGAACACCGTGGGACAGGATGCAGTGTTTTTGTTCATTATAATAAACAAACCAACCAACATAAAGCAACCACAAAATAAAGACGAAACAGAACTAATATAAAAATTATAAAACAAGTTATATTAACGATACAAAAACATTTGTAGACATTAAATGTTGAATGAATACAAATAAAGGGTAATATTTTTGCTTCATAAGAGCCGCGGGACTCTTGACACCGTTGGTTTATATGACAAGTTCTTCTCCTCGAGGGTAATACATATTTTATAAGACAGCGAGTTAAAATTAAGAGTACGTTTCATTTTAGAGTAGTTTGTGAGTTGAACTATGCCGTAGCCAATGAAGAAGCTGGATAAATGTTACATTGATATAATTTATTATATTTTTTTTAAAAATAGTGATTTTTAAATAAATTTCTACTTCTGGGTTGCTTTCCTTATGAAGCGACGTTTGAAGCTAATTCGATCTTGTTGTTTCAACGTGCGTTGGTAAATAAACGTGTGACAAATTTAATAATTTATTTGAAATACCATCGGCATATTCACAAAAGCAATGCAATCAAAAGTACATGGACCGACGCAATGTGATACACCACTACAGGTATTTACAACACTGTTAAATAATAATAAAAAAGTAATACATTCTTAAATTAATAATAAAAACTTAAACTAGTACAAATATAGACAAAGAAAACCCGATTCATGTATGCAATGTGTGTTCTAGCAACTGGGTAATCCCAGCTCTTTAAATATTCAATAAATATTGAAATTTAAAAACACAACTATTAAAGTGGAATGCTTTTACATTTAAGCCTTAAATCCTTCTCTGGTATATATTTGGGGCTTAGGCCCAAAGGCAGGCTTTGGATAGGAATAGTAGGTATGCACAGAATATAAACAGTTGATACGAAATCGTATAAGTAAGTATACCTGTAACACAAATCCAAAGACCTGAGTGTATTTATTTATTTAAAATTTTGTGGTACAAACATAAAAGCGTAGTGTTCACAAGGTGAGCTTAATGCTTAAAGCTTTCTCTAACGGCCAATCTAAGGAAGTGCAGGAAGTTCGTACTGTGTACAAAAAAAAAGATTATACAGAAAAACGCCTAAATAAAATTATACATAAATATGGACACACGAAAATATATGTATATAATATACATACAAAGCCCATGTATATAATTATGCGGATATAAATTATAAAATATATTTCTAACTAATACGCAAACGGTTTCTGACAAAGTTGTTGAAACTACTTTCACAGATACTAAATAAAATAATTGATGTTTTAAAGATCGCATAACTTTCATTGGAAGGAGTACTGCGTTACGAGTGTTTCCCTTTTTTCAATGTTTTCCTTGTTTAATGTTTTGGATGGGATATTTTTTTATTTTATGAACTTAGACAGACTTGCAAATTGAACAATGATTTATAGTAGTCAGAACCACCCAGAGTCTTTGGCATAATAAGAAATATAAATCATCCTTTACATCGCCAATAGGCAACCTTGGAAACTAAGAAAATACTATTTTCCTTATGTCTGTGGTTACAGTACCTCATTTTTAATGTTTACTCATTCAAACTAGAATATGTTTATTTTATCTTTAATACCGGCTTGGAATTAAGAATCTAACGAAAGGTGTGCCAAAAGTATCTTAGTAATTAAATACGTATGTGACTACGATAATGACCCTGTGGTTACCATCGAACTGGAAACGATCTTATCTTTAAACATCCATTATTTTGATCTTTTGAAGTTTAATTACATTGACACCCACAGACGTCCATTACCAGTCTTAAAATATCTTCGAACATAAAACTTCAATGCGTCAAACGTCCCCTCGTCAATTTGGACATTATGTAAATTTTTCGTTTCGGACGAAATGTAAACTTTTCAACATATTTTTTTGTTTGAAAATGGTGATTTTTCGTTACATTAATCATTGTCTGTGAAACACAACAATGTTTACAATTTCATGACGAATACGAAAGGAAAATATATTATAAACACTAGTCGATTTTTCGTTTTGTCGTCAAATAATATTATGTACTGTTATATAACAAATTATAAATACATATAAAAGGATTAATTCTCGTAGGATCAGTGACATTGTCAAGATCAGTAAGGCCATCAATTATAACATAACATATTGCATAAACAATAAAGTAAATATAGACATCCGGTTATATTGATTCAAATATGTAGGTAATAGAAATAAATGCTTAACAACCAGATGTTCATAATTATACTATATGTGGCATTATTAAATAGATTTAGTTAAAGCATGTAATTTTATACATACATTTTTACTTTATACTTTTCAACTAAATTTTTAGCAAGTTATTGTTTGACTTCTGAGGGTTTAATTATATTTAATGAGAATAAATGGGCCACGTGGGCAAGTAATTAAACTAGCTCAGTTAAGTATTGATATTGGACTGTAGAACGAGTGACGGTATCCACTGGCATTCATCTAGACAGGTCTACCGCCGGTTATTAAATGTTGTCTAGCATATACACTAGTCTGTACTAATAGTAATAAAATATAAAAACAAAACAAACCGAAATATAAAACAAAAATCGCTTCGGGTTCAATAGACCCCATAGAATTAAAGGTACAATTATAAAGTAAGCACAAAAACACAATATTAAAATATATATATTTTTTAATATTCTGATAGTAACTGTATTCATAGAAGTAATAAACATTTTAATCGACGGAAGACTCCTTTTCCTTGAGTGGATAAATTAGTAGTAGTTAACTAAGTTATACAACTCAAATTCACGCTTTACGTTTCGTCATGCACGAAGAACCACTATATAACTTATACATCCTGACAAAGTTAGCTCATTTTAAAGCTGCTTGGGTATTTTCGTGCTTAAATAATGTATTTATACGACAGAAGTTAGTAGTCGAGATTAAATATACGGAGCTCAGCTTACTTCCAGGGATTTTTATTTCTAACTGAATACAGCTCAATCCTTAATAAGATTTAATAAAATTCAAGTGAAATATTCCGTTTTAACTGTGACGTTTTGTAAGAGCAAAGGATAGTGCAGGAATCCGAGTAATGGAACAAACCGAGAAGGTTCTGTGGTTTTGAAATGAGGGACACAGGTTCAAATACTAGTGCTTGTTCAGAAGCACTGAATTGATAATGATGATTATGTTTTCTTGTTATCGTGTTCTACAGTGGAGAAGAACGTCATGACGAAACCTATAAATTTTACTGTTAAATTTCGGACAATATGTTTGCTTCGAAGCTTTATATACAAATAGGTTTAATTTTTGACTTATAAAATAAAGTTAAATGTGTGTTAATAATTCAAGATGGCTGGAGGAGATAAATCCTAACCAAATATTCGAACCAATTATTTGTTTTGTACTTATAATTATTATAATGTCACGAGTATGTAACTTTGAATAAGCTATTATAAACCCAGATTTTGGTTTGTCCGCTTCAGTAATTTTCTTCCCAGGCTCCTTTGTCCGTTGTAATAAGATGGAACCATTATATCACTGTATTACGTCTTAAGAGAACTATATGATCCCATCATGTACCATCGGACTATTAAAACATTACGGAAAGTACAAACACTTGGAAAGTTGTATTGTATTTAGAATGTATTGTCTGGCCTTTTTTATATCAATATAAAATCTGCTCCAATGAGGTCAAAATGTCAATAACAAGATGTAGAACAAATATTTTAACTACTCTTTGATTATAAATACATTCGGTTTTGGTTTGAACTTTTTTTCAAACATAATTTGTATTTTACTTGTTAACTTGAAAAACAAAATGTTTAAGAGATCTCCAGAGTTTTAGGATAACAAATAAGGATATTAGCATATTTTTTTAAAATAATATTTTGAAAGGTTTTAGCTATTGTTCATGATATTGTAATCCTTCTTAATCTTGTAATCTTCACATTAAAATGATTAACGGATTTTCACAAAACCCAATTTTTTGGATGTTTGTGTATTCGTGTGTATGGATGCTTGTACCAAATTTCATTGTTTTAGAACTATATTTTATTTTACTTTTAACACTTGACCCCATCACAACGCTCTAGAAAGCGTACGTCATACATGTCAAATTCAAAACCTGTACGATACGTAGTTAAATACGTCATTGTTTTGAATATTGACATCTGCCCGTCCCTTTGTATCGCACCTCATTTGATTCACTTGATGACAGATTTTCAAACATCCAATTTTAAGTTTTTGTTTTTAGTAGTACAAGAGACCGACTATTTATTATTTTACTCGATAGTTTCTGGAAACATCTTTACAATTTGATATAACTTGCAATTCCGCTTTATGCATAGTTATAATATTTTTAAATCGCGTTGGCGTTTTATGGTTCGTTCTAAGAAAACAATAAAATACGAGTGAGAGACTTTCTAAGAAAAGAATAATACATAAGATTACGCTAAGCGAAACGAGCGGGTGTGAAGCCTCTAGTAAATATAATAATAAACAACTTCATTGCACACAACAAGAAAAAAAAGAACTGGTGTTGGTTGGTGATTCTAAAAGCCGTAGTATTCCTGAACTATTACTTAATTTTTGTTAAACCACCGATAAAACTAAAATAAAGTTTATCGCCTTCAATGCTGGATCATTAAGCTTGATAGCAATTTAATGAGCCGTACTGAAACTATTCACCGGAAACGTATTTCATCGAATCATTAACATAAGTACTTCTACGTAATGGTCTTCAGACGTCCAACAGATTAATTTAAAACAAGAGCATTATGCTTCGATTTTTTAAATGAATTTCATCGTGGAAATGGATTTGGCATTGACGTGGCATTTATGCACTAGTTGTATTGTTACTAATACTAATAAGAACTACGATGGTAGTTTGTGGACTAGTAGGTGGACAGAAGACGTAGTTCATAAAAAAGGTTACAATGATATTCCTCATTATGAGGAAACGTGTTAATCCTAACTTAAAATTGTTAAGATGAGTTAACAATTAATTTAACGGCGGCATGAAAACTCTAAACAATGTAGTTTAAAGAGCCAGAGTAGCTGTATTGGTAATAGCTTTAACCTACACGTACGAGCTCATCGCTCTTAAAGTTGTTGCTGGCTCCTTTTAATTCTTATTTTTCTTTATTTGTTATAGCGGTCTAGTCGGTCTTTGTAACGATTATAGATATAATATTGCTCTATGTCAAAATAACTATATATTTTTTTACATTAAACATGATAAACATATTTACTTCGAGCTGAATGAATATATTATGTGCGAAATTTCAGGCCTTTAGTCATACTACTATCAAGTCTATATCCTATCTAATCTATATAAACTTTCTCGGACAGTAAGAGCCAAATAGATATTAGAGAAGTATTGTAAAATTTTAACACAATTTTACAAAGTACCGACACAACAAACAAGATTAATTTGAAAGTTATAATATTCCAATGTATTTAAAGGTAAAATAAGATAAAATAAGGTAAAATTTTAACACAATTTTACAAAGTACCGACACGCATATAATTTTTAGTCGACTATAATGATATATAACAAGATTAATTTGAAAGTTATAATATTCCAATGTATTTAAAGGTATATAATAATATTATTTGCAGTGATAATGCAGAAACGTTTATTAACAGTATAACACCTTGTCTTATTGCCTCCACCGGTGACAGGAGGGTTCGAGTATAGAAATTGCGACCCAACGGGGAAATGCTGCAAGCATTCATGCCACCTCGTCAGTCGGTTATAATTTGTACTGTAACCATATACAATTATTATATCATAATTATATTTAATTATTTACATAAATTACATCAATTATCAATGAAAATATAAATTTAATAATAAAATATATATTGCATAAAAAGATTACTGTCCATGCTGCTAAGAGTTTTGGCTTAAATATTACGGTCGGCCGCCTGCCTGACACCAACCCTCCTTGGGAATGCTGTCGTGGTGGTTTACCCGTCACCGTGCGGGTAGCTCAAAGTGCAGGTGATATGCAGTGGGCCTTAAATTAAAATAATTATTAATTATTAATTAATTATTGCATAAAAAGATATGGATGTTTTATCATTATATTATAATAACATACATATATCTCCTACACATTTGTATAATTTGCGTTGAGAATGACTGGAGTCACAGAAATTAGTCAGGAGGATCATCATCGTCACTGTTATAGCAACATAACATGACAATACTTTTACGCTTTTTGAACAATAATATTGGGACTCTTCCTTAGATTTGAATACCGACCTCGAGACTCATTTTTTGTCTCAGATAATTTCCAGGTATTTGTCATATACAACAATTTACACGGTGGTTCGGTTTTATGCAAGCCCGTCTGGGTAGGTAGCAACCATTCATCATATATTAAGATATATACCAATGAGTCATAATTAGTTTCATTTTATTCCGGTTTGAAGGGTGACTGACTCAGTGTAACTACAGGCACAAGGGAAATAACTTATTAGCTCCCAAAGTTTGTGGCACATTAAGCATCTATATAATAATTATATATATATAAATATAATAATTAGTTTAGCGCTAATAGATATGGGCGTTGGTAACAACTTACCATCAGGTGGCCTAAATTCCGTCCTACCTATTTCATAAAAAATACAAACCTCTTTCAATTTAAACGATTATTTTTAATAAGTCAATTGCGCCACTTGGTAACTTAGATATAGAGATTGAAAGAGTATAATGTATGTAATAATATAAAAAAGTATAATGAACATGCACGGTAATAGCATTACGTATATCTGAATGGTATTCGTTGAATTCTATTTAACTGTACCAGCATTAGAAGATGGCTATCATTAATTCTTGGAAGTACTAAGAAATAATGCGAACTATCTTTTATCAAATTTATACAACCATTCTTTAAGCTATTCAGTGAGCTATTGTATATAAAATAACACAATTTGTTAACATTTGAAAGTTTATTAACATGAATCTGAAAACAAATAGCTGGTATTTAACTGGGCAAACATTTTAAAAGCGTATATTTCATACCACTAAAATGTATCTCTATCTCCCACATTGATTTCAATATTTAAGTATACAGCTTTACTTAAGCTGAAACATTTTACTCACCATAAGCCAGGATTGATAGTATTTTACAATATTAACAATAATTTAACAATATTTATTCGAATAATTTCTCGATTGCGTTATATACATATAACTTAAATATAATAGAGTATTTTTTATCCATCGGGTTCTGATGCAAATATCGAAGCTGCATATCCAGCCAAGCGGCTTTTTGATTGGCAATTGTAAATATCACAAAAAGACAATGTACACCGGAAACATTATACTCAGGCGCAGTATAAAAAAAAATCTATATATTAAATTACGTTACAAATTTCTCATTAAAATTTAAAGTGAATTATTAAGCATCACTCAAAAAGTTTTAGAAGTGAAGCTAAAACATATTGAACAAGATACCAAAATTAGGCAAAACTTTGAGAACTTTCGTAATAGCTAGTTAAAATTTGAATTTAATTAAGCTTTAACTACTTTCCTCCCTTGATTATAAACTGAGATAATAAATTTATGTACAGGAAGGATTAGACTTATTGTTATTTATTCTTAAATAATTATCCGAGCGAATGCTATCTACGCCTGTAACGTTTTCTTGTTAAGTGACATGATGTTCCTCCAGACAAGTACCGACAAAGGTCGCTGTTTTCGCAGTGACTAGCTAAATGCGTAAATTTTAAAGGGCACAGGTATGTCTGCTTGTATAGGTGCTCTCTCCATTCCGTCATTCTCATAATCAGATTGCGCGACAATATGACACAATCAGAGAGTTCAGGCGCAGAAGTATGGAAATATAATCACTGTATTCCAAGTTCTAGCATCCTGCTAATAATTTATTGAGAGAAGACCACAATAACTTTTTATTTTTGCCTTATAATTTACTAGACCAAGTAGGGGCATAAATGTTATATAAATTATCATAAATTAACGATATAAAGTCTCAGTTAGAAGGTACAAGTTTTATAAATTTTCCAAGGATCCATTAACAACCAAGTACTTACCCTACAAAATTGAATAGATTTTGTTTTTACTACACCTTGATTAGGAGTAATGGTTATCAGTCAAAGTAAAGTTTTTGTCTTTTAAAGCAGTAGTTATTAAACTTAAACTACCACCTGAACGCCACTACAGTGCAAAAATTCATTAAAACAAAAATCAATATATAGAAGTATCAAATATTCTATAACAAATTCTACTGAAATTCAATCTTGTAAACAAACAAGTCACGAATAGCTGGAATAAAAGAGCTTGATTTAATTATTTTGAATTTAAGCCGACCGTGTGCTTAAATTAAATTAGAGCAGGGTATAATATGAGCAACCCAACCAGGTCAAATCAAAATACCCCGAAGTTATGAGAGAAAATCGACTTTCTCGTGAAGAGCTTAGGAAGCTGTTCCGCTCACTGTTCGTGGACATTTTCATAACATTTCCTAGGATACATTTAATTTTCCTCAAGATTTTGTCTAACCAGTGAGCATTGAACATTGTAAATAATAAGCTCTTAAGGAAATGTCCTGCTATATTAAATATTGGCTTTGTGTACTAACCAAATATTTGTCAATACAAATAAATCTACTATGTACATCTAGCTACTACCTAGCCTAGCTACCTATATGATTGAAGATACATCTGATTTTCGCTTTTCGTTTTAATTTATTTTTTGTATTATTATATCTTATTTATATATTTAAATAATGTTTCCTTTTTCGAAATATATATATATATATATATATTTGCTTTGATTACATTCACATTTAATTAGTGGCTATAACCACTATGCAGTTTATTCAATTTGTAGAAAATTGGGTCAGAGCTTTTCACTTGTTTTAAAAGCTAATAAAACCTTTATAACATTTCGTTTTCAAGAACATGAGTGAGCGTAGGGAGGAATATAAATAGTGTTCTAAATATAGGAGAAGTGGATACCTAATTTGAGAAGAAAACCTTTAATATAATTTATTGGCAGGCTTTCTTTTAATCATCGGTGTGAATACACTGATTGTCACTTTGAAATCGTTGTGACAAATCAATAAGAAATTAAGCTTATGTCATTGCTATTTGTAGCATACTCATTAAAAGTATTTACAGAAAGTTATTATCATTACATAATCCAATGAATATTTATTAAAATTAATCTATATTGTTAACGATTTTAAAATATTTCATACACAGCTTTAATAACGCGGTCGTAAATCTTTCACATTTCACCGAGACTTAATTAACGAAATAAAATTTCATGAAACACTAACGTAATTTTTATCTAATAGATTAAATGACATGCCTCTTCTTTTGTTTATATTGTAATAATTAGTAATTTGAAACATTTATGTTATACTTTTCTTTACATGATAATAGCCAAGATAATATGAGATATATATAATATTAATATCATGGGTACACGTATCAAAATGGCGTATCACCCCAAGTCAGTTGTCAAAATTTTACGAGTGACATTCGAAGTGAATTTTCACAGAATTGCACTGCAGATGACAATACATAATTTGGTACTTTGAGCTAATCCGATAATGGCTGGATGGATGGATGGATATAGTAGACGGATAGAGCATCTCTACAATGACAACATATGTAATTCCATCAATATATAGCTCATATGATTTTATTTTGACGAGTCTCATTAATTATACTGACAATGTGTGCGTGTGTGTATGAAAGAGTGTCTGCATGTATGTTCGTGTGTGTGTGAGCGTGTGTGTGTTTTAATAAAATATATATTATTTATGATTGATGTGGCTGTACAATTTGTTTAACAATGGGTAAAAATTAATAATACATTTGTTCATTTCACATTTTAGTTCATCCAGTAAAACCTAATAACAGTTTTATATTGAATAAATTTATGCGATACAAAACAATAATAAGGAAGTAAGTACTGCCGGCTGTAGATGGTAATTGCACAAATTTGTCGGAGTCGACATTTTTGTAAATTTTCAGAATGAAGTAGGTATAAGTGATTAAAAGCGAAATTTTCTCTGGAATTATGCGCCAGCTAAAAATTGTGAAATATTCAAATTGGCTAACAAGGCCTAGCACTTGGGACGTCAAAATAAATTTTAGCGAGTCGCTTAGCGAGTCAATCAATTTTTATTCCAGTAGGCTCTTACGGCCACTTTTCAACCAATCGTGCGAGATTTCAATGAGTAACTTAACATGCTTAGATATTCAAAGTAATTAAATTATTTAAAAATAAGGTGAAAATGAAATATGAAAATTAAAATATACTTGCTAAATTTATAAGCTGACCTAGCAAAGATGTATTCATTATTAAGAATAAATATTGAAACATAATGTATGTATTGTTATTTGTGTTATATAATGTTACATACGAGTATATATTTAAAAGTTTGTTTTCGATAAGAGCCTAGTTACCCGAATCGAGAAGGCAGCGAGTGTCATGTACTGACTACTGAATAATCTCAGAGGACCGAGGGAAGAAGTTCGCCGTCTCTATAGCGGTTACCTTTATTATTCGCACTGCTAAACTAGGGAATATACTTTGCCTGAGCCTTTTTTCCCGATAGTTTGTGTCTTCAAATCTAGAGTTAACAGGTAACTTATAGGCAAGCGTGCTACACCGTAGACCGTGTCAAAGCTTAACATTAGGCAAGCCAACGGTCAAACGCTAGCCTATAATGGTTATTATAGGCTACCTAGGTTATTATAGGCAAGGTTTATGTCGGTGTTGTACGATAACCCTCAACGGGGAAACGGTTTGGTCACAAAGCAGGTACTAGCACTGTAGGTATATAGCACATTATACTACGAGACAGCAATGGTCTTAGCGTGCTTTCCGCTTTAGAACATTCTGGTAGATATGGACGCGACAGTCTATCAGCAGAACCGCATCCTACCGCCTACCGACATCGCAGCAGGACGGCAAAGCGAAGGGAACCTTCTTAAACATGTAATAAACTTGTTAAACGTCTCGGTTGTTTTCGAGAATACCATTGTAAAATCTGGGGCGGAATTTGAAGAAATCTTAGTCCATGAGGTTAGTCGAGACCAATCTCTGCGTGCAATCGTTGATGCTCCGCAGGCCGCGCGCTGCCGTACGCACAAGGACAAAAACAAACTGGCGGAGCACAGTACGGGAGGATGCGTTATATCAAACCGTACCGCAGCCTGATCCAGCATAACGATTTAAGATTTACGAAACATTTTTGATCAAAATATGGTATTTAATGCGATATTAATATAGGTTTGCATTAGAAGTCGTTGATTCCAGACATCTTTATTGACTCAGAAAGTGTCCTTGAAGGGTTGTTTATTGCCTTTGTCTGATTCCGAATTTCTTCTTTCGGTCTGGATGGTATTCGGTAAGTCTTTTCATAATCGGGAAAACACAATTTAAACACATACTCAATTCAGTGAAGCTTACTCAAGGTCTGAAATCCAAAATTACATATACATATTTTAATATTCTTAATTTTAGGTAAATGACTGTAAATTGCAAACATTTCATAACAACTTTAAGCGTAACCACTACACTCTCGTCGTTATATAGAATTAGTGCTCGGTTAGATTGCAGGTAATTACTAGTTAAAGCCTAATCGCATTACCTGGGCCTTTGACTGTGTATGAGGTTAGTGCATACGCCGGCCACCTTAACTCAGTTAGCTGTATGTTCTTGGATTTACTCACTTTGCTAAAATATATTCAGTAAACTTTATCATAGTAATCAAATTATTGTGATGGATTATATAGTACTAGCTGAACCTGCGGCTATACCCGCGCGAATTTTATAAAACACAAACTTCCAAACCCCGTGTTACCCTTAGGGGTAGAGTTTCACAAAACCCCTTCTTAGCGGATGTCTACACCCTACAAGAAACCTACCTGCCAAATTTCAAGATTTTAGGATTTAGGTATTTACCGCACTTAGTCGAAGGGCTTTGTACAATGCAATCTGGGTAGGTACAATCTACTCGTCACACATCCTACCGTCAATCAGCAATCTCTAAAAGGCGATTCAGATCTACTTTACAATGTATTTTTTTGCATCTTTGCATTATTTTTTTTTTATCTTAATATTCTTTATTTTAGCGCTATATTTGTATTTATATTTTTGCTTTTTTGAAGTGTAACTTCTATTGAAGCGCCTTGGGGGTTTGACCGTCTCGTATACAATTTTTTTTTCACGCAGTGGAAACCTTCAGAAAAGTATCCGGGCTTCTGAGAGGGGACACCTCGTTATGTAGAGTTCCTTTCCACTAAAATCCACTACAATAATCGTCCTCGTCATGGATCCGATAGGCTAGATAGTCACGACGAAATCCGACAAACAAATTTCTCACGTTCTCTTAAAAATAATTATTTGATTTCTTACGCAACTCGAATACAATAAAGATTTCAATGTTGTCGATACAATAAAGGATGTTCTGTGCCCTTTGGGAATGTATTTCGCTTTTACTGTATTCCCTTTGATGTCTGGATAAAATAAAAATACGGCATAATGTAAATTTTTGTGGCGGTAAAAGTGTTAAGGATATTATTGAAAATCTCTCAAAATAGTTTCCGTTCAGTTATGTAAAATTGTGTCTTCCGAGTAAATGGGCGTGAAATTTCGGGGAAGCCGGGATTCACAAATGGTGGTTGTTTAAAATGCAGCTGTGTAACCTTGACACAAAAAGGTCTTTTCAACTTTCAGCCTAAGGGTAAATAGAAATTATTTTTTGGAACTATTTTAATGATATTGTATGGTAATAGCCATCTGTATTTTTCACATTACATAAACCACAAGTAGGGCAACTATTTGTTGGACGAAATCTTTCGCCAATTATCCTCGGTAGGTACAGGAAATCATATTATTTGAATATTGTTTGAAATTAAGCAGAGTATCTTAAGATTGAAGAAAACATATTATGTAACTAATTTATTCGGTAATACTTATTTCACTTCTGATAATTTTAATTACTATTTATTATTTATACTACTATTTATTAACCGTCATTTTCTCTGTGTGAAGATTTCTACGCTTTATGGGCAAACTTTGTGTAATTTAAATTTCGATAAATCGTTAAGTTCTTGTTAATAATATATTTTCCTAGCACTTTTTATCCTACTAATTAAAAATTTTCTCTAACCGTAGTATGAGTAGTATGGCATTTTTATTTATACTTTTCTTAAGTCCGGAAACCATTCAGCCGAATTTATATTTATTAGTCGAATTCGGTGTCGACAAATTGAAAATTGTTTTAACATATTTTTTGTAAATTTTCAGTTGTTTTGCACTTTTTAACACTGAATTTTATTGATAAATTATTCATTGAATATTTGAATTTTGTGTCGCAGCAATGTGTAATTGCTTAAGATCTTTTTTATGATGTAATTATTTTTCTGAATTCTTTTTCGAATATTTGCCTGAAGAAGTTTCTTATTCGTTTTGTATTACGTTACATTAATTTATTCAATAAATTCATATTTCAAGATATTTACGCTCTAAATTTTTCAAGCTCAAGATACTTAAGCAATTTTTTTACTCTGTTACAATTATTTTGAATGGTCTAGAATATTTTTTATAAATATGTACTATGGGTTTATATAAGTAATGCAGTGTCTGCAGTATAAGACCACTGTAACACAATTAATAGCGAGTGCAAATAATTAAACTCCACCACTTTGATTAAACTCGAAGCGAACGTGTAGCATACCAAGATGAGAAAACTTAAGATTTTCATCTAAATTTAGTATATTTGTTATAAGGATTTTAACACGAAGTTGAAACAGAATCTAAAACCTGAAGCGAACGATAAACTCATTAAGGCATAAAATGTTAAAATAAGGAATTGATAATTCTACGATTAATTTCAATTGTGTCGTAAGTTTATTAAAGAATATGTACAAATATATACATATTATCATTATACAAAGTCTCCCCGATGCGTCTGTGTGTGTTTGTTTGGATGCGATAAACGCAAAAACTACTGAACGGAATTTACGGTTTTTACCAATGGACGAAGGTTAGATGTAAAATTAAAAATGTCTAGAATGTTAAGTTGTCGAAAAAATCAAGCCATTTGGGAGCGCCGTGTAAACCAATATAGCTATATATATAATATATTATATAACGATATTAACGTATTACGTATTAAGTGTACGGAGCTTAAAATTTACAAGTTACAGTATGTTTTATATTGCCTATCGGTCCATGTTGTACCGTTCCATAGTGAACTCGAATAAAGTTAATTCTAATGGAACTTAGGCACATTTTAATCCAAGGAAAAGTTCTCGAAACAAAGTACCTACTGCTGTTGATAAAATTCAATGAAAACTCGCTTAATTAATCTTTACCAGCTCTCTTTAGACTTTTAATTTAATCTAGATCCGATAAGTACGTGCAAACTACTAGACTACTCCGGAGAAATAGACTTTTGGAAGAAGATAGCAGATTCAAAATCTATAAATTAATGGAGGCTATATGAAATCAATCAATGAGGCTGCTTGAGGCATCTTGAGAAATCGTTGATCTAATCGCTAGCTTTGTAGGTGAAGAGGACTTGATCGAGTTAAAAGTACAATCAATGTTATTTACATTTAGTTACATATCCACGCCACAGAAAGCGCGTAAACTTGTTAAGCTTGCGCCTGATCTCTGTCTATTCGCCTTGCATTCATTTCAAACAGATTATATAAGTTTTATATACGTATATTTGTACTAGTACCAGTAGTAGTACAAGCCATTTACAGGCTCAATGCTGGGCAAAGGTTGCCTCTCCTCCTCGCTCTAACTACTTGCTGATATTAGTAATGAATTATATTAAGATCAAAGTTCATATTTTTTTAAAGCTCCTACGCTCATTGTTTGGATTGATTCCAATAAAATATAACAGACATTACGCCTTGAAATGTATTCAGTCGAATAATTTTATATTTGTAAATTATAATTCGAGAATAACTATCAATTATTTATTCGTTGCAGATTGATTATTACCTGGTAAATTAATTTAATACACTCAAAATATCACGCAATAAATTATTACTACTCAAAATATCAATCATAAATTATGACGATTGCAGTTTAATTTATGTCAAGTGAATTAAATTTTATATATTCTGCTGTCAATGGTAAATAATGTATTATTTATAACTTAAGTATTTATGTACCAACCTACTTGGTGGTTGGGCTTCGTGCAGGCCGTTTGGGTAGGTATCTCCAACTCATGAGATATTCTACCGCCAAACAGCAATACATAGTATCGTTGTGTACCGACTTAAAGTCAGACTTAGTACAGGCACAACATTAAGCTGAGGCTTGTTGGCGCATTGGCGAGATACGGAATTGTTAATATTTCTTACAACGCCAATGTACGATGGTGACCACTTACCATCAAAGAGTAATTTGTCCGGTAAGGTAGTCCACCCACACCATAAAAAGTATGGTTGACCTGTAATAATAACCATGAAGGTCGATTCACTTTAGCGTCAGTGATTTCTGTGCGGAGGCATTCCTTTGTGGGACTTTGAAAGTAATTGACTCACTCTCGTGTAATGCGAAATAATTTATAATGAAATCGAAGTTTTATGATTCTGTTTATATTCAATAGCATGCGTTATGCCACACCTTCTTAATGTGCTGTAAGTATGTGCCGTACCATTCCATTTCAATTTAGAAGAAAGACTATGGGAAAAAATTTAAACAACAAAAAACAATCGATGCGACACCCAACCATTGGTCCTAAGATTATAATTTGTCATCACAATTATAATAGGTTGGAGGGAAAGTTCTGTCATATTTTAAAGAAAATATTTGAATTCATTTATAAAAATATGTGTTTACACTTGCTTTCTAACTCTTCGAACCAACACAGCAAAACAAGTATCGATTTTCAGGCGTATCATTGATGAGTGGGCGATATCTCTCTTAAAAGTATACCTTTACTCAATGATGAAATAAATAAAACTTTATGTAGGTATATAAAAAAGTAACTGATCGCGAGCGACTGAGTAACTGATCGGAACATATATTAAATCATTTTCATGATTTTGATTTTCGGTAATATTTACTCGCATCGTATAAGTATGTTGATTCAAACCTTAACATGTTTCAACAAAATTGTCGTATCCTACTCGAATAAAATAAAATGCAGTATTAAATTAAAAAAACAATAATTTCATAATATTCCATGTCGAGTTTCAAATTATTATTCAAAAGATCTGTTCTCAGCTTCGCTTTAGCATATCATTTGACACAACTGGTCACCTCGCCAACGCGAATACCGGACGTGGAGGATCATACACCTTCCCTGTTGGACCTTCTGCTGACTTCCCAACCGGATGGCTGCTAGGTTATCGTGGAACCCCCTCTGGGCTCGTCGGACCACTGTCTCGTCTGGAGTACAGTGCCGGTTGTGCGATACTCACGACCTCGTTTCGTGAGCAGCCGCCAAGTGTGACTCTACAAGTCAGCTTATTGGGATGGGATGCTGTTCTTCTTTGCACCCATGGGATTTGTTTGGGGCAGATTTGTTTCTCGCCGGATGATCCGAGCGTTGTTGCTGACTCTGTCGCCGATGTGGTGCTTCAGGGTATGGAATTGTTCATACTGTATTCTGCGATCCCCATCGGTGGCAAGTCCCAGTCCTGGTTTGGTCGTTTCTGCAACGCCGAAAATTGGAACGCTACCAAGACTGGGCTAACGCATTGGCGTCTTGTGATGTAAATACCAGCGCATTTAGAAAGGAATATAATTCTACCTCTAGGCCCTTCAAAAACGTGATTGCTAAGGGGAAGACGGAGCATGTTTGTGCATAATTAAGTCGTGTGTGCCAAATTAATTGTGTAAAACAATGCTATAACTTGACATATATGTTTATAGGTATCACACTAGTTGCGTATGATATCTATAAGGTTATGTTTAAATTATCATAAATATTGCAATCACTAAAACGCAACAGCTATTAAATGCGTATCGCACGCATTTAATAGCTTTTTAGTCCTTGGTGGTGAATCCAATAATACTACAGTATTGCTATTTGGTGGTAAACAATATGGCAACTTGGTAGTACCTACTCAGGATTGTACAAAGCTAAGTAAAATTAATTGCTAAGGGTACTTAGTATAATAAATACAATTTATGTGTTTACCCCTACCTATGCCGCTACATTAACCAGGAATAGCAGATCCACCAAGGACTAAGAAACGAGGTTTTTGTCGTGAAATCAGCTATTTAATGCGTGCGATACGCATTTAATAGCTGTTGCGATTTAGTATATACCTATGTATATATGTCAAATTATAGAATTTTTTACACAATTAAGTCATGTGTTTCAAATTTACAACATTTAAATTTAAAATCTCAGCATAGATATTTTTAAATTAATATAATGGCGATGATGTATTTCCATCATCGCCCCACGCGCGTATCTCTCAGTTCAAAGGTTTTATTAATTCCATTCCACGTAGGTTAATTGAACAACACACAGCCGATATTTTACCTCGAATTTCAGTAATTATAAATTTTATTTTTATTCATACTAGTTACTTTTAATAGTGTTAAATAGTGAATTATAAGTAGCTTAAATTGGCAATACTGTCATTAATAAAATCAAATTTTGTACATTTTTTTCATGGATCATGATTGTGGTGATTTCACCAACAAAAAGCACACCTAAGCATTAAAAATACAGAAAAAACCTACAAAACCTTCCTTCCCGCGAACCTTACAAGATAGTTAGTCTACCTTGTAGGGGCCCTGCCCAAACTGCGTTTTCCGTTATGTGGTCGCCGTCGGCCGTCGGTTTTATGAGCTATGCGCCCCGCCCACGGCCACTTCAGTTAGGTTAGGTTATTCTTCGGACTATGTCGGTAATTTTAGTTAATTTCTGATTTGGTCTCGTAGGGAAACTCCGAGTATAGCCCTTTCTATAGCTCGTTCCGTGATTTTGAATCTTCTTATGAGGCGCTTAATAATTGACCACTGACCCTGTTCGCAGACTTTCGACTAGACACACCGTGGTATTTGGGATGAAAATATGTAATGTAGCTTCCCGAACAATGACCAGCCTAGTTGGGTTCGGCGATCTGTTTCTCAAAATTGGACCTGCCTAGTTGGATGGTCTGTTCTATGTAAATATATTTTCTACAACGTCGAGAACGTCGACTCTGCAGAGTCTCTAACCTTTACTTGGGGGGTGCAACATGGTCATTCGACATAATTTATGTCTTGTTCCTGTTGATTCTTAGACCTATTTGTAGAGAATCTGCTGAGGTCATCAAGCATAGTGCCGAGGTCTTTCAAGGTCTCAGTCATGACCAATATATTATTGGCAAATCAAAGGTGAGTTATGTACTTGCCATTGATATTAATGCCAAATCTTTTCCAGTCCAGACATTTGAAGATATCCTTCAAAGCAGCGGTGAACAGTTTCGGAAATCTCAGGTCTACTTGTCTAACGCCTCGCTTGAGTTGGATTGGTTTCAAATTCTGATTCCGGAGTCGGACCGACATGGTATCGTTCTCATTCAGGCACTTTAACACCTTGGCATACCGGTAGTCGATTTGGCATCTTTGGAGTGACTTCAGCAGACCCATTTTTAAATTTAAGGACTATAATTAACTTTCTATTTGCAATATATATTCGTGTGCAATAGTTTACTTACTCTAAAATACTCTAAATTTAATAAAACAACTATTTTTATTTGCTATTAGAACATAAAGCAGTACTCAGACAAGCTTTCCTTTCAATATCGCATTATCCGATACAAAAACCTTAATAACGAATATAGCTACCGACACGTGAATCTATGTAGACCCTTTTTTTATTTTCCACCCCTGTCCATGTGAGTATCAAGTGACATAGCTATTATGATAGGAGCGTCGAGGGCGTGACACAAAAAGTTCATATACTGAACTCAAATACCGTCCGTGTGGCGTAATGCACCCAACCTTTCATAGACTTGTTTTGATGTTACATTACAGACATGGTGAGATAACATTTTCACAAATGCATGTGGTGGTTTAATTATTTAAAGAAACACTCAAAATAACAGTCTATTAATGTGCCACTGTTGAGCTAAAGCCTTTTATTCCTGACGAGGATAGGTGCTTATTCCATCTTTTTGTTCCAATTTGGACTCCAATATAAATTGAGCACATATATATTCAGTGATGCTTGCTCAAGTTTGAATTCACAATCTTCGGTTAATGATAGGTTTTAACTACTAGACTATATCAGCTCTATAATAACTAACTAGTCAATTATATTCTTACCAGAATTACGACATTCCGAAAGCTTGTTTCGGTATAAAAAGTCAAATAACTGACTATGAGTGTTTCATCGCCGGACCAAACTTCCTCATACGTATCCCTAAAGTATCTGTTTAAATGTTAATCCATTACTCCTAAATGCAGAACCAATCAATTAGCTACAAAAAGTTAATTATACACGAAAAAGCTTGAAATGTCTTTAAATTGGCAATTAGAGCATTTCTCAAAAAGCAAGTATGAAAAACTAATTATTTTATTGAAAATTTAATGTGAAGTAAAATACTTCCTGGAAGTGTTCCAATGTTATTTTACATATTAAGTTATTTGGTTAATATATACGAATAGACAATTTAACAGTAAAAACATATCGATATATAAATTGAAATGAAATTGTCTTTCTTGGTAAGCGCAACACTTGAGAACGACTGACCCGATTTGCATAATTGTTTTTTTTTGTTTTAATGGTCGTAATAGAGCAAATGATGAGGTTTCACGAGGAAGAAAATTGAAAAAGTTATCCGTAATATTGGAAAATTCGGAAAAAAAACTGATAGATTTTAAATTAAAGGGTATTATTGTATTAAATTAAACTTTGATAATACGTCTATTGGGTGGGTCAACTAGACTTTAAAAAACCAATGACTGAAATGAAAATGCTTCTTGTATTGTATTTGCGAAATGGTGAAATTTAATAATAGTACCAGTACTATTAGTACATAATATCTCTATCTACTGATAGTATCATAGCATGGCAAATATGATAAACAATTTCCAACGAGCTTTTCATTTGCTGGCAAAGGTATATGTACATTGTACATATATTTCAATAGTAAAGTATTCTGGAAAATTAAATGAATTTACAACAATCTCTATATCCATAGAACAGTCTCACCGTCTTACGTGTTACGAGATTATGTGACGTACTTACACTGTGAACCTTTTAAATTGATAAAAAGAAGTGTAATTATTTCAGGGTATCTGCTCTTGCTGCTAATTTTCAAAGTTCACTTTTCGGCGAGGTAGTCTTGCTTTTTACGGTAGTTTATTGCCGGAAATAAAATATTGATATAATAAGTTTGAATATCTCCTATATGTATGTATGTAACTGATATCCTCCTAGACAGTTGGACCGATTTGGATTACATTTTTCGAGTGTGAGATGAGTTCAAATTGGACCCATTGGAATAATAACTATAAATGTGTTTTTTTTTCTAAAATAAAGAATAATGCGTTTCTTAATAATAAACTAAATCAGTTACCATAAAGCAGCTTTATATATTTATTTATTGTTTGCGAAATGAAAAAAAAAACAGTAAGTAAAATTAACTATTTGCAAGATTTTAATAAAACTATCGGAAAGACGATATCGTTTGCACAAATTGCATCCATATTTACGAATTAAAATATTGTTATACTAATATTTTGTCTAAGCATAAGTTTAATTAATACGATTCGAAAGTTATTTTTATTCCTATGCGTTATAATTATTTATAAACAAAATTATGTTATTTTTTCCAGTAATGAAATATCTTTATTGAGGTTGGAAATAAAACTTAATAGGTTCCGAGGGCTATTAAAGTTCAGATCCGTAGCGGACGATAAGTGAGTTTACTTTCCTGCTACTAAGGTTTAATAACGACTTCACATTTCCTTTTACTGCACCACGTAATTAATGTAATGTATAAAATACTGCCAACGATATCGACGCGGAGTTTTTGACCATTTGTTTTGTTCTTCTACGAGCTGATCTGTTGACTGTGCTCAAGAAGTCAGAATTCTAATTTAGAAAGATATTCTTTTTCAAGGAAACGCCGTCGTTACACTTTTTATGTTTCTGCAATACCATTAAGCATTGTTAGTAACGTAGACGTAGGAGACTGTAAATTAAGCGCTTCTTCTTACCAAAAAAAACTGAAGATAAATGGACTGTTTGAGGGTTGTCAAGTGCGAAAATTTATTTGGTATATGTTATCAAATTAAATGAAATATAAAATGATAATTAGTTCGAGACGTTAGTTTTCCCCTGAAGAGAATGGGTAAAAATGTTATGGTTTTTAAAATTTTAAGTTATACCTTACGTTAAAAGTATAAACTTTTCCCTATTTCCAAAAGATATCACGACCTCCATTTGTACTACTACACAACACGTATGTATATAAATAAAAATTTCTTTTTTACATGGTACACGAGGTCAAATGGGTCACTTGATGGCAAGTGATCAACATCGCCCATAGACATTGGTACTATAAGATATATTAACTATCCTTTACATCACAAATGTGCTACCGATTTTTGGATTTAAGATGTTATGTCCCGTATGCCGTAGTTAGGTCATTCATTTTTCAAACCGTAACATTCAAACATTTTTTATGCATTTATTAGGTGGCACTTTAGCATATATTTTGGTTTACTACGCATTAAACTACGCCACAAACTATTAGATATTTTAAAGCAATGTTTTATTATTTGGTGGTGGTTCATAGTGATGTCAAAGTAGCCAGTGTATTTACATCTACAGCAGCCAAACACTGTGCAACGAATTAAAGCGAGAGTCACCGCAACTGAGGTTTATTTGTACACCTATGTATGGATGTAAATTCCTTTCATACTTTATGGAGCAATACGAATATGTTTAAAAGTACATACTTATATGCATTATTTATAATAAAATATTTTTACGTTATGGAAAAAAATCGTTATAAAAGATTCATTTCGTAAGTATATAAAAAAAAACTTTTAAAGCAAAATGTAAATTTTTAATTGTAAAAATTTCATTTTTTTAATTCTGATTTCACTCTTTCATCCGTCCACCATCCATCTATCCTTCTAACCACCTATCTTTGTACTGTCTTATCAACTATTGTCCATCAAATCCACTTGTACTTAAATTAGGCTATGACAACATAAATAAACTACAAAACATTTATCGAATCCACACATTAAAATTATATTAATGATAAAAAAACGTGAGCTTAGTATTTTTTGGTTTCTAGTTATAATATAAATGTAGTAGTTTATTGGTATACAAAGTAACTACTAAGTTTCTGGCCGGTTTTTCTCGGTAGAATCTACTTTCCGAAAATTTACATTTAATTTAACACTGCACCATGAAGATTCAAAAATGCGTTTATGAGCCTACTAGAATAAATAATATTTTTATTTGATTTGATTTAAAGAATGTATTGTTTTATGGTGTATTCTATATAGATTATAAACTAATATGTGGTCAACCATATGGCGAACATCACTCAGAGCCAACCAAAAAAAAATTAAAACAAATTTAACGAGTAACGTGATCATTATTTAGTAAATTTATGTTACGTACTTCTGTAAGAGTTATTTCTATAACACTTACATCAGAGTTAAAGTAAAAACTTGATAAAAAAAAGTATGCCTACAAGCTAATAGCAAAATTTTTATACAAAAACTACTTTTTTAAAAAGAAACAAAATATTACCTTTACATAATATGAGTACGATAACTTATAACACAAACACAATCTCAGTTCCAAAAGAACTTCCATTCTCTGTCGCCTCACCTATAATTTTAATTACAAGGAAATCCTTTATGCAAGTTTTAATAGTGTTATCGTTTAGTTAGAGAAGTTGGAGGCGCTAAGTCTTTCATATAGTATGTTAACTTTCTCACACTAGACTGCATCATTACTTTGGTTTCAGTATATTTTATACGGTGTATACATTAGAGAATATAAAACAATATTTGAATAAGTTTGGTGTAAAAATTTAATTTTCTTGTTTTTGAATTTACACTCAAAGTAATCGGAAGGATGAAATAATTAATATAACTCTCGCTTTTTCGCGTATATTTTTGAGTATAGAGTTACATCATTATTATTTTCACAATAATATTGATTATTTTGAGAGTATCATTAATTAGTAAAGTATTCTCATCTTTAACAAAATGCTGCGCTTATTTTTATTTTGTCGCTATCAATTTTATATAATATACGTTTAAAAAAAAAAAAAAATATATATATATATATAATTATTACTACCAATGTTCGCGCCTGCGATTTCGATTTTAATTTAGATGTATATATAATGCAGATAATTAATTTAATTTTAAATAACATTTTTTGTAATTAAACCTTTTTTTACAACATTTATAAAAAAGAATGTGTCAAGGCGAGTGTGCTGTTTTTTTCTTTTGTTTTTTAATCAATTACTTATGCCAACAAGACAAGTTGTATTAGATGGCAAGAACATCAATATTATACTAGTTTTTAAAGTAAATTTTTGTTTTAATTGAGTTCGGTATCGGTCTCCAGTGTCTAAGTAATAGACAACCAATATTATATATATATTAAAAATTATAGAGTTTTTATTTATGGATTTTCAAGCAGGATTTTCGTAATCAACGAAAATTAATAACTACAGAGTTTCTTATTCGTTATTCGCGGTATAATCGTAATAACGAATCGATACGGAAAATTTAGAAAACGATTAACAAAACAGTATACTCGTGTAAACCGTATAAATTGCGTTCTGTAATTGTTTACTCTAGTATTTTCAACATAATGTTTTGATTTATATGTGTAGAATGCCCTTTAGTAATAATAGCATATTCCCAAAAGGTTTGTAAATAAAGTAAAAATCAAGGTCTGTATCCAATTTCATTTCATCTCAAGAGATTCAAATGTAACTTCAATCGGGTCCACTATCAGATCTCCAATGTAGAGTCGTAGATAAATGTGACCGCTGAAAACCAATCATATAAAAATCCCTAAGGCTCAATGATTCAATAAATAGATTAAAATGTACTCATAAGAATTAAAAAATAAATCACAGTAAAACATTTGATCGCTTATCTAATCAAGGTAATCTTTAAATATATAGTTTGTATATATAATAACAAAATCAGCCTGTAAATTTCCCACTGCTGGGCTAAGGCCTCCTCTCCCGTTGAGGAGGAGGTATGGAGCATATTCCACCACGCTGCTCCAATGCATTGTTGTTTGTTTGAATACGCATGTGGCAGAATTTCGTTGAAAATAGACACATGCAGGCTTCCTCACGATGTTTTCCTTCACCGCCGAGCACGAGATGAATTATAAACAAATTAAGCACATGTAAATTCAGTGGTGCCTGCCTGGGTTTGAACCCGAAATCATCGGTTAAGATGCACGTGTTCTAACCACTGGGCCATCTCGGCTGATTTTGAGCTGATTGCACATATACTTAACACAGACAATCACTATTGTACATTTTTTAGCACTTTTTATTGATCTTGTGAAGTGTGAAGGAAGATATCGTAACGAGTATTCTTAACACTTTTTACTTCAATGGTTGAAAGAAACTCTAATGCTCAACAGCAGCGTAGTGAAATAATGTATAAATATTTTATCTTCAATTTGAGAAACGAAAAGATTACAGGCTCCCTTTGTTATATTTTGTGTTAATCCATCAAAGGATAAGGTACTTTTGTCCTGGAAAACGAAAGAGTTTGATTGAATACAAAATCATCAGTTAAAGAGCCTTTAAATAATATATTATTTCTATTACTTTTTTCTTATAAATCAATTATTTACCTTAAAATTATTTACAATGAAATAAACTGGCTGTTTGTAATTACTCAACTTACAAACAATCAATGAATGCGAAAATTGTAAAATCATGAATATAAAAAATTATCGACTACTAATCAAATAGTCTTTAAAGATTAATTATATGCTTTAAGTACCTTTAGAATATGTAAAATGTAAAGGTGAAGGATTTTTTCATAAATGAAATCATAAAGCCAGGAGCTAAAGTAAAAGTAATTTGATGTTAGCATTTACGTATGTAGTTGTGTGGAAGGAAACAATTTCTTTGCAACCACATTACGTTTTGAGTCCGCAGTCGAATGGTTACGAGCGAGGTGACAATATCTTTACATTTTTTATACAATACGATATTATATTCAATAGCAACACGACTTACCAATTGAAATATAAATCATGTGTTGAAGAATTTTCTTATTTAAAGGTCTTGAGGTGGATGTCTTGTAGCGGCTTTACCACATCACCAATTACAACAGAACTTGTATTTTTATTATAAAATGCTTCAATTTTTATTCTGCTGTAGTTAATGCAGCCCGCACAAGCTTCGTTAGCTTAAATCATGTCTTGAATACAAATAGCACGAATTTCGGTAGGTTAGTAGTGACCAGTATCCTGTTGCCCTTGTATTTACGTCCCAGTATAAATTGTTGAATATTATTCTGATTGATAATTTGGTCTATTAATTTTTAGTTTTAATAATTTATAATAAATAAAAAAAAACATCGATAAGTAAAATTTTAAGCCAATAATGTAATAGACAATAATTATGTCGCTCAATTATGCTACTATCGACTCAAAAGTATATCAAAATTATATGTTTATATTTTTTATTAATTTCGCTATTGAGCTCTATGTATCAGTAGGTACTAAAAGTGTGAATAGATCACTTGAAATCGCGTAGATATCTTGTAGCAATCGTAGTTGAAAGGCACGACGGCGTAGCGTATAATGTTTATCGCTGCTACGTTACACTATTTAATACACAAGTTACACAATTTAGCGTCTATCGTATTATGTAATAATAGAAAACAACACAAACTGAAGAAACAAGATAAAATCAAACCGAGATCTATTTTACAAAGGAGGTGTACGAAGTAATACAGTGTGGCCAACAAGGCATATAAAAATTTAGTAGCAAACATCAACAAACTTCAGTCTGTTAGCAAAAAACGAAGTGTCTTGTTGTCAATACTTCGTGAGCGTTCTCAGTTTATTTATTAGTTATTCCATCTTGTGATGTGACGCGAAAATCTGTTCCAAAGAAAATAAAAGACAATGGAATATATTTTTATAGGTAAATAGGTTTTTGATCACTTCTATACTGTTCTCACATGATATTTCGACTAGAAACATAAAAACTTATGAAAAAAACTAAGTGTAAGCCGAAATTAATTGGTACAAAAAGGTTTACCTTTTTATTACTACCAATTAACTTCCAAGGTTCAAAATAAGCAAAAGTATGTTAGGTGGACAGACTCACCTGAAAAATTGTATCTCAGTAATCCTGCTTATTTGAAATTCACAATATACATTCTGATTTTGCATTTTGTTTTTTATACCGTCAGTATGCTTTTTATCAACGGGGCTCTGTGACACGTGAGAGCACAGAGGATAATAATTGGCTTCCATTAACATTTAGGGTTGAATGGAAGTGAATGATTTATGGCTTTATAAATACTTTTGTATAATTTTTACGAATAAGTAAAAAAATATATATTTTTCTTACCAAAGAAGAATACGTAATGTTATCTGTGATACGTATTGAACTGTCAAACTGACACAATAATTACGTCTCTTTATTTCTTTATTTCTATATCTTGCATAGAAAGAAAAAAAATATAAAAGTCCCTCAATTCTCAATAAATATAACTCGTAGATTTATAAACAGAATGTAAAAGATAAAATAATTCAGAAGCCGGTGTGTGATATATTTAGAATAATCAATAAAGTAATATATAATCAAGTAACGATTATCACCAGGTTACCAAAAAAATATATAAAACTAGGAATCATTAATATATTACAAAGGATTTTTTTACTACCCCGGCAGCCCTACTCGAATACGTATTCGGACGTATTTGTCGTCACCATTGTCACGCAAAATGCGGACCTCAAGTCCTTATTCCTGATGCTCTATTTGCCTTTTGTTTTATAATCTGAACTCAAAATAGTACCGCTCTTATAAATCTTCCTATAAAAATGCTATGTACTATTTAACGTTCAAGTCCACAATAAAATGGTAACAATATAATAATTATGTTGCAATGACACTTTCTCGTATAGACGTGTTTATCATGTACTTCATCTTAATTTATATTCATTTCATTTATCTTATGTTACCATTCTTTCCTGTCTCGGTCGCAGTGGCCAGTCTCAAGAGACCCCAGCCTACACTTACAGAACTACACAGGAAATATAATAGCACATAAGTGTGTGCGAAAATACAGGTGCACTCTATTTCGTCACTCTCATAATCCAGTCGGATGGCAAATCCGAGACGGTTGGAGAGTTTCGGTGCAAGACTTTACGTGCTTTCCGAGGCAAGGGATCACATTTCTAAATTCCAGACTCAAGGGAGAATTTTGACCTGACGTTTGAACCCAAAACCTGTGGCCCTATATATAGCCAATATACCATCAAGGCAGTCAATTATCTACTACATACTAAGCAAACTCAGTACATACTACTGTCTTTGAATACGTAAGTTTAGGTGTCGTGACGTATAAATGTAATCTCTTGTTTTGCATCTCATATCCCACCTCTGCCTCTCGATTGCCCCCTCGCCATTATAGCACGACTCACCCCACCCCTGGCCCGCCTATCTTATAATTTTTCGAATAAATACAATATTCAGAAGGCATTTCGTTTCTTTATTTTGTTTCCTGTCTGAACGCTCACTGAGAGTGTTTTATTGATTATTTCGATTGCCAGAAACGATGTTTTGAATTCATTGCATTTATGTATCACACCGATGATAAATTAAACATAAAAAAGGAAACGCATACCTTCAAAATATTAAAAACAAATACCCCGTTGAAATAAAATATATATCAAAGGAATAATATATTTCATAAAAGGAAGGTTTGAAATAATATCTATAATATCATAAAATTATTAATAAAATAAAAATTACGTAACAATGTACGTGCAAAACATAATATTAAAAGTTGATATCACAATTCATTTTCTATATATATATAATCGTATATAACAACAACATATTAATAACATATATCAAAAGAACAACGAAATCGATGGAGTCGGAAATGTAATTTTCCTTGAAAAATAATTTGTTAACGTCATTTTCTGAATTTCACAAGAACAAATCTAAAGTAATTATTGAGCGTATGTTCTTAGTAACCTAAAGGTGCTTACATTAAATGACATTTTATTGGTGTTCTTTTATAATAAGCTAAAATATAAATATAACAAAACCATAAACAAACGTATTTAGCAAATTAAATCTATTATTGATTTGATGAATGTTCAAAAATTTACTTAACTTTAACCTAACGACACCGTTTTATTAGCTACGGTGAGCTTCGCGTTATATTAAAGATGGAAGTTTCTTTGAAGATGTGATCTCACCTTTATTTAATTTAATAGAAACGGATCATTGATAAAACACGTTCGCAGTAAACTCAATATCGATTCGAGAAAAAATGAAATGTTATTAAGGTGTGATGTTGTAATAAAATTTGCTCTAGTCTTTATAAAATAGCAAAGAAGTGAATGTTTACACGATGAGACCCTATTGGTCTAGTGCCTTTTTTATAAGGCTTTAGTTCCCGAGAAGTTGGATTCAAATCCAGTTTGTACCTATTAATATAATTTAGTTTTTCTGACACAAAATTCTAAGAAGCAAGCCCTGATTTGGATGTTGGAAGTTGGAAGTAAGGTTCATAAGGTGCATGGAGTAGTTTACTAAGGAAACTTAAAACTATAAAAATCTGCGGTTGTGTCGGATTCGCGGTGTCATGGGATTATAAATGTGAGGCAACAGAGAGTACACTTATATACACTCTACTGTACTTTCGTACTTGTATATTAGCTGCATCAAATAAACGTTCGAAATTCGTAAATGCTATTGAATCTATAAAAATCTGAATTCTGTGAGCATAATATTGTTATATATTTAAGAGCTTGTTATATTTATTGAAAACGGTGAAAATACTTTCAGTCTACACTAAAATAAACCGAAAGATTAAAGGAGAAAAGGATTTCTATTTTTATCCAGTTATTTGATTTGTGATTGATTTTATTTCGCAATAAACAAACTAATAAATACAAATATCTACTTATTGCTTTGTATAATAAAAACACGTGATATATCGTTCCAAGAATAGCTACCTCCTCTATGCGACGATATTAAACTTTAAAGTCCCGCGTTCGACAGAGTCGAGTGTACGATAGGCATAAAACTAAAAAATATACGAAAATAGTCCTTACAGTTATACTATAAGAGCGATTTTAAAATATAAATGTAGCACTGTACTCTTGAATACACGATACGCCCTCAAAGAGTTGACTCTACAATTTTTGGTATATTTTCAGTTATTAAACTATATTTTTCATTTTCATTTCATATTCTGATATTGAAATCAGTCAGATAGAAACTGGTCATTTTTTTAAACGTTGAAAAGATTTTACTGATAGTACATTGATGTTCTGTAACGACTCACTTCATATCTCACTTGTGAAATATTGATTCTGACTTACTGTGATATATGCATGTCTTTATACGTTATTATTAAATAATATTATTGTTAAAAATTGTCTAATCAAATAGTGAACTGTTACTAATTCCAGTGTACACAATCTTCTAAACTACATAACTAAAGATTTGAGTGATTTGACCATTTCACTTATACATTACTAAGTTTCCAATTTATCCCTGGAAGTGAGTGTTAAACTTGCCCGAGGGTTATCGTTCAAACTTTTATATGCCAAGACATCCCTTATTCAATTTGGACCTTTAAAAATTATGTATTATATGATTCAATCTATTTATTATCGAAAAGCAGCTGATACTCCAGAGTTACTTACACGTTATATAAAATAGTCTTCCAAAAGTTTCTGGAGCTAAAAGTATTTGATAAAGACCAAGAATAAAATTATAGAAGATTATTTGTCAGTAGAAACGAATGTAAGAATTTTTTTAAAAGAATTGGATTGTGTTTTATTCGTATTCGTAAAGTACGAAAATAATACGTAAATTGATGTAGCTTGTACGCTTCTGCCAAAAATATTTGATATAGTCAATTTTATGACTTTACTAAGGGTGAGTAAACAATATTTTAATAAAGTTGGAAAACAATTTAATCGCTCGTTTTTTGATACAAATATAATTTAATATAAAAAATAAAATTAAAATACGGCCAAATTTATAAAAGTATATTTACAAACAAATTATGAAAATAAATATTACTCGTACCAACGCGTATATTCAACCTCTTGAATAAGTTATGATACAGAACTCCAAATCGCGTTATAATACGTAGGTCCGTAAACAGGAATTTATACGCTTCAACTTTGTTTCGCCTGAGACATGCATAATTAAACACATTGAACTGTTACTCGGGTCAAAATCAAGGTAAACCTAATGCATTGTACTAGTATTTACGTTCAATACATAAGCACTTCAAAAGCCCAGCAAAATATGGATCATAATACCTATAATTTGCTATTTAGTAAACGATAAATTATACCCCGCTAATTATCTTACCGATGAATTATGAAATTGCCAATTTTAAAAACTAACAAGCGTGAATATCCACAAGATTCTTACTATTTACGATTCCAAATTCAAATTCATTTTGAACAAAAGACGACCTATACCTTGTTCATTACAGCTCCTTGAGTCCTGCAGAGGTATACTATAAAGTGATTGGTGATAATTTCATTGCTAGTCAACCGTGACTTGACTAAAATTGCTGCAGACTACTTCTTTTTCACGACAGTATTCCTCCACACACTGCAAAACTGACTGTCTCAAACTACAGAAGTAACAACTGCAAACTCTCCGTCACCCAGCGTACTCACTGGAGCTTTAGCCAACTTATTTCTATTATTTCGAAATTTGGATAACTCTTTATACCGAAAAAATTTACATCTGGTGAGATGCCTTTAAAAAGTTTATCAAATCCCATCCCCAGGATTTCTTCTAACCGAGGTACAATTGAGCTTCCATTAAAATAGCAGAAGTGTATGAACAATAATAGCCAAAACATCGAATAATGTATATAAAACAGCAATTTCATATATATAGATCAAATATATTGACGTATGACCAGTTATTGTACTATTTTACTGCGTATTTCGGGACAGCCAAATACTGTCAGGATAGGTATGTTTTTAATATATTAAATAACTTGAATGACATTTTCATCTATTCTATTTTAAAATGTCCCTGCTATTTATTTATTTCGTCAACAATATCTAAATGGCTGCGCTGAAGTCGCTTTGAAATGTACTAAGTATTTCAATTGAATTTTCGAATGTCCGTTCCAGCTCTTTTCAAGATTATTCGATTTAGAATAACAACTACAGAGGTGAAAATCCAACGCATACTTACTCATTTTTTGTTATAATGATATAAATATACTAAAGTAAATCATGCATGTGTCAGAGAGTAGCAAATATAAGAGATTGACGTGATTACGTATAAATCCAAGGTCATAATATAACTTGCATCAGTTGATATACTATGTACATTACCGACACTAAAGTTATGTGCAGGCCCTCTCGGGTGGTTCCACCCTCTCATCAGTTATTCTAACGCCAAACATCAATAGTTTGTAATGTAAATTGTTCGTAACAATATTATAACATCAATAGTTTCATTAATGAAATGGCGTCTGGTTTAAAGTGTGAGTTAGTATTACAAGAATAGACACATAACATATTATAAGATCAGCTAGGTTGGCCGCAAATTGACAGATTATTTGGTAATGTGTTAACATTTTAGACCAGTGAACAATTTTTTTATCATATAATTAAAATTTGTAAATAAACATCAAATATATAAAAAAAATCGCGTTCAAATAAATAAGAAATAGAGTTTTCAAGAAAATATGCTATTTTTTAAATTCAGCCTTAAAACAACTTTGGCAATAAATCAGATCAAGAACGGTTTATTCGTATAAGTCAGATTATCCTAGTAACCTCTGGCATCTAATAAGAATTATTACTAAAACATAGTAGTAAATCCGTGCCGTAAATATTTTAATATCAATATATTCTGTTGTGTGTTTATGATAGCTGCCGTGTGATTATACTTCTGCGTTTCAGTCCAACGATCTCCACACTAGCAGTACTTCCTAATTTTTTAGTTATTTATATCTATCATTTTAAAATAATTGAATACTTTATCATAAAAATGAGCTAGTATTAGTATTTATGTTAATAATATTATTATTACTTACTCTGGTATTTTAAGCCAAGATGGTTGGGATTGAGTTTTGTTCATAACTTCGGAAAATTTTCGTAAAACACATCTTGCTATAAATTATGGTTATTTGGTAATAATTACTGATATTATTCCAAGAGCTTAACCTCTAGTTGCGATGAAACGGTTTTTTCACAAAAATGTTTCATTGTTTGATGACAATATTCTGTATCGATATACGCTGCAGAATAAAAGTTCAAAATCACATCACGCCATAAGAATAAGGCTTTTATGGATTTTGCTGATAAGTTGCTTCAACTTGGATATAGATAATTTGACAAGATTTAAAAGTTATAACATTTTAAAATTATGAAGAAGTGATTTGTTTCAAATATACAATAAATAAAAAATAAAATAAAATATAATGTGTCGTATATTTGTGTATGTAGTGTGGGTCTCTAATAATTTTCCAAATGTAATCGAACTAGAAATTAGAGTTAATAATAATATTGTATATAACTTTATATTTTAACAAACTTAAATTTAATAAAAAATAACACTTACAATTGTTAAATTTTACTTTTCTTATTTTACATAAATATAATTTTTATCATTATTTTGGGGTCCTCTATCTTGTGGACGACTTGGGGCTGTATGGATTGGATTGGCCTGGCCTTTCCTTAAATTAGTTTAAATTGGCCCTCCCTTAATTCAGAACCTGTCTGATACAAATATTGAATTGCATGTTTTAAACTAAATAGGTAGTACATTTACATATTAGTTTCATAGACAAAGGTAACATCTTAATCATAATGATGTTCTCCTGACCCATTTTGTCCATGGCAGCCATTTTTAAATGATACTATTACAGTTTACAAGTGTGTGCGCGCAATCACTATTTCCTAGACATCATAATCCGTGGGAAAGCAAATCTGAATTAAAAACCAAGACTAAAATACCAACTCATTATCACTAAATATTACAAAAAACTTCTTTCTTTCGACAGCAGAATAGCTCTTATAGTATAAATCCGTTATAACGACTTCTTCTTTCTTCTCATCCAATATACCTTAAATATTTAGAGATTTTCCTTAAAATAATCTAATAATTTCTGAAAATGACAAAAAGTTATATAAAAGGAATTTATATTTTATTTTCATTAAGTATTTAATTAAAGTTAGTATAGATCAATCTTGATACTTACGTCATAAATATAATTTAATATATTACATTAATTATCCGCTATAGATATTATTTAAAATTATAATTACTCCTGTCATTGATTTTAACAAGACGACTAAAATGTTATCAGGGCACTGAACCGTAGCAATAAAGGTTATACTATAAATAAATTATATTGGCAGCATAACTTGAGATTAATTTTATTAACAGAGTTCTCGGTTTTGTATACAAAATAATAGTAAAAAACTTCTTACAATTATATTATATATCGATTTCTCGGTATGGGGTAATATAAATATATTTTTATTTATAAAATTTAGGTAGACTGGAAATGGGACTGATTTCTATGACCTACGAAAAGTCGTAGATTCATTTGTGCCCCTGAGGCTGATGTCGTTCCCATTCCTAGAACAAGCTTTACGCTTCATTGAAAGGGAAAATAAAATAGTATAATACAAATATGTAGCTACATATTTATTAGTTAAAGCCAGACTATCAACCACCTCTTGTCACGTCCTCAAAGCTCCGTTGTTAATAAATGTTGTCGAAACAATTTATATTCGTGAAATTAATAATTTCTTAAATACATACTGAAATTAGAAATTCCTGCACTAAGTATTTTAGTTGAGGAATTTATATTATTAGCGACACAGATTACAGTGACTGAAGCTTAAACTTTGTATTCCAGATTAAAGAATTTGCTATGTGGTTTCTGGCATGGAAGCTAGATTAGACCAAGTCCAACTGTGATTTAGAGCCACTGCAACCGGAGGTGATGTAACAACTAACTAATTGAAACAGTTGTATAAACGTACCAATCAGTACCATTAACTTTAAGAATGTCAATAATTCATCAGGCGAGGTACCGAACCACTAGTAAAAAAAATCTTCAAAAGGAATTTCAGCCTGTCGGTTGTAAATATTTTTACGTTGCATTATGTTAAAACACAGTTTTTTGCACGAGAAATCTTCGAAAGATATAGAGATCGTGGCCCCCCACGATGGTGTTAAGGGATTCTCAATTGCTAAAACCCATGCAATGGGTTAGATTAGAGTTTAGCCCGAATTTAAGTCCTATGTATTACTTTAAACTAAGTTGTTGTAATACAAATAATACTTTTAGGTTATTACACCATTTTAATATATTGAGATTTTAACGCCCCACCACCTGTTAATTTTTGCGGCTTAAAATCTTTTTCCATTATCAGCTTTCTGATTGACGTTGTACGTTAATTATTTCAACGTACTCAAACAAAACAGGTCTGTACACTTCAATATTGATTTTCTGCTTTAACGTATTATCCGTATGCAAATAAAACTTTAAAATTTTTCATCGGAATATTGTAAGAGATTCGAAATAGCCAAGTGGCTAGAACACGTGACTCTTAAGTAAACATTGCGACTTTAGGCCCAGACAGCACATCTGAATTTTTATGTACTTTATTCATCTTAAAATCGTGGAGATATCTGATGTCTCATGAATATCTACCGCATTTGTGATGATGATGATGATCATATTCTCCTAACCAAATTAGCCGCAGCGGCTGACACTGAACATATAATAGAGCAGTATTGTGTGCGCAATAACAGGTGTGTTCTAGTTCATATAATCTGATGGGATGGCAAATCCGACACATTTGGAGGAGTTAAGTTTCGAAGCACGGCAGTTTAACCACTTTCAAGTTCCAGACTTCGGGTTGCTACAGAGAATATTCGATTGACAGAAGTACCCAATAAATTTTATATCAGCTTGACCTGGGGTTAGAACCCTCAGAATCGAAGGTCTTATCGTGCCACTAGACCCACGAGGCAGCCATGTGTATCCACTGAACCGCAACAACAGAGCCGATAAATAAACTCTTAACCTTCTCCAAAGGGCAGGAGGCCGATGCTTAGCAGTGAGATATCAACAAGGTGATATTTGATAATCATTTTATTATATTGTATAAATGTAATATTTATTGTATTTTATTGTAAATTCATTTCATTAATTCCATGACAAATATAGACCATAAAATTCATACTTAATTGATTATTCTAAATTTAGATTTAATTTAATACGCTGTAGTATTATATTAATTAATATCGTCGTATAAATTGCTGCAAAAATCGAGCGAAGACAGATGAACACTTTGGTCACGGGGTCACAGTGTCGATACTCTAACGTCCGTCGACCCTCTTCAGATGTAGGTCAGATTTCCAATATTGAGTATGTTAGAGGCTCAATTTATAATAAAAGGTTAAAAAACAAAAAATAAGAATATAACAAAATCGAAAACATATTTAATGTCAGTTGACAACACTAGGGAGTAGATTGTAGACTTTTAAATCGGCATTTAAATTGAATTAAATATAAATTTAGCAGCGATTCCACTGACAAGTGAAGATTCGGAAAAATACGAGACAGTTTGTTGTGTATTGAGAGCACAAGAGACATAATTTCTTTGTTCCCAAGGTTGCAGGCGCATTGGCGATGTAAGGAATGGTAAATATTTCTTACCATCTGGCGGTTCATTTGCCCGTCCTCCTATATCACATAAATCAAAAATTACTTTTACTTTTGGCAGGAACTTTTGTTGAATTTGCAACACATACAAAATATATCATTACGTATATAATAACTTTTTTTGGACCTTGGAGTAGGAGTGTAAAAAGCTTTATTAAAAGTATAATACCTCGCCTTATTGACATCACCAGTGACAGGAGGGCTGGTTCATTTTTGAGGATCCGTATTTCGATACAAAAAGGGAGATGCTGCTAGTATTCTTGCCACCATTCCACGTAGTTATGATTTATACAGTAACTATTTATAATTATTTGTATATAGTTAAGGACTTAGGATATCTTAATAGTTCTTATGTAAATACGTTTTAATTTATCCTGTAAAATTGATTTATACAATATTACAACTTACATATACTTTATATACTATACAATAGGAACATAAAACACACACTTGACAATTCAATGGCCTGACGGAGCGCAGCGACATATATAATATCGAATACTAAAACCTTCTCCGAAACGTGCTAAATCTTCTTGTATGAGTTTCAATGTATATTGGTTTAGTAGGAAATCTTTACAAAAAAACGTTTCCTCGTTTATTAATTGCACATTTTATATCTTATTATACGATTGTCGCTCTTCTTGTCTATATTGTCTATACGAATAGACCAACATTTTTTTATATTTCAGAAGAATTTATCCAGACGCTTTATATTCAACCAAATAACTATACCTACATATTTGAAGTCTGTAATGCATTTTGACGTGTTAATATTATTATCAGTCTACAATTTAGGTAGATTTAAATATGATTGAAGTCATATTCTGCTAGCTTACTTTGCGTCTATATTTAGCCATATAAACAGTAGCAAAAAATCAATACAATATGAATTCAATTAAACATAAAAAACACTTTTATATGTTGTTGAATTTTAATCAACTACCAATTTGAATAAACAAAACTTAGGGGAAGTTTTATCGAAATGGTTTGATACGTTATTAACGAAAACATACAAATGCTCTTATAATCAAAAACCTTTATATGCGTGTATTATGTATATGAGATGTGAGTATGTGTGTTATGTATATCCGAGCGTGTATGTTTTATATAATATCAGTGAAAGATTATTTCCGAACTTAACAACACATAACACAAGTAAAAGTCATATTTGAAAATGAAAATATTATCTTAATTTTTCCTCTCGTGTATATTATAAACTTGGAGGAGCTGTTAAACAGTTTTCTAAGAAAGTCGAAGGTTTAAAGTTTTTATAAGTTTCTAAGTAGACTCGGAAACTAGTCAAGCGTTCTAGAGCATTATTCGAGAATGTTTTCATTGAAAACTTCGGGAGAAAATACGAAATATTTATATAACGGTGCAGAATTTATTGGATATACTTTATGATGTTATAAAATGATAAAGAGGAGAGACAAGTTCAGTTATTTATATACATGTAAAAAGATTTTTAAAAATTTAATTTAATTTAATTAGGTGTGAGGGAAAACGTAAGGAATTTAAAAAACAGTAATAGTCTTGATGTTAAAATCAATAGCTCGGACTTAAAACTTAATTTTATGGTAAGCTAAATATTTATATATTTTTTTTCATAAAAAGTGTGTTGCGTATACGAATCGACCAGCACAAAAAATATTATTTTCAAATTTAGAAAAATTATGTTATGATGAGGTGATTATGATTGGGCTACCAAAAATTTAAAGACTAGCAAATAAAAACTTCATTAACAATTATAAATAAGTACCTATAAATTATTTAATTAAATACGTTATGACTTTGAAATGGTAGACTAACCTGATAATTAATAATAAAAAATGATTTAAAATTATTTAGGTTTAAATAAGGTACTTACTACATAAACGTTTTTATTGAAATACAATCATACAAAGATTTTTTTGGGTCAGTATCTTTCTTGGGCGTATGTAAATGAATCCATCAAATTTTTATCACAATCAAAACACACAGGGGGGCAAACATACAAACATTAATAATTATTTTTATAAAATACACTACTATTACCATTTGACGCAATAGTTGTCAGTGCAATGACGATTTGAAGTACTTGTTCGCTCGCCAGCCTATACCCGTACAATAAATAACAATTTAAAAAAAATATATATTTATGATTTAATTTATCAATGTTTGTAATAAATAGACGCGTTCTGTAATCTCGTTGAGTGTCGTCACTTGACAATGATTGATGTTTCGTGCCATGACCCATTCCACCTCATTTAGTCTCAGAAGATTTTTTGTATAAAAAAATTCGCAAGGGATCTAAAATTTGCGATATATTTTTACATTAACTTTAGTACTAGAATGACCTAGAACATAAGCCAGTGCCTTATCTTCAGTGGAATGTTAAATAAATATAAATATGATTTGTCTATTGACATTCGATTTATCTAAGTCGATTAAGGCGTCTAGTCTAAACAATAAACATAACTCTAAATAATAATAATGTAAATAAGCGCTTCAAAATAGAAATAGGCATATCTAAATAAATGTAAATAAAATAAACCTCAGCACTCATATTTCAACTTTTCAACCCACAACCCTTCAACTTAAGGTTCAATATTGTGCATTTTGTTAGACACAAGTCCAATAAAGCATTTCTCTTAACATTACTTGGCACTTCAAAGTTACTTACGTCTAACATTTTCACTATCTTTTATCGTATTTCCTTTAATACTTGTACGTTTTGAGAAAAGTTTCAAAACATAAGAAAATGAGAAAGACCTGGTTTCTTTTAAACGTCTTAAAGGACGTAATGAACTGGCATGATACTTTTAGTTAATATCTTACGACAGAGTAAAAACTCACGTAAAATATGCCTTTATTTGAAGTAAGAACAAACCACTACAAACCAACAAACACAACAAACCACAAAAGGATACATTTTTATTCCCTCTAAATTAGTAAAATTGAGGATGTCTTGATCTCCAATTGTTCCAATTTTTTATTTTTGTGGATTATGTACAAATTCCTTGATTTGGAATTGTATTGTGTGATTAAAAAGTGAGAAAATGTAATCATTTTAGGAGATTTTGGAAATCCCACAGATAATGGTAGAAAAATAGTAGGAGCCCAAGCAGTATTCCTTTAGTTTGTCATTTATATAAATGTAAACACAAATATTTAGGCTGTACCGTGAGAATTACTTTGTTCCGTGTGAAGGTTTTTTGGGCTGTGTATTGGCATTTTTAAGCATAAAGAGATGTAGGCCATAGTCCACAACGCAATGCAGGTTAATGGCAGTAACATTTACTGAGACGAATTAACAGTACATAACGAAGGAGGTACGTGCCGTAGGATCAAACTTTTGCGTTGCAGTCAACCGATCTTCGACTCAACACTATCACTGGTGTTTAATAAATTATTTTTTTTTACTAATTATGAAATATGCAAAACACTACTTTTCATTTTAATAATACCATTACAATTATTTAAACATTTTCTACAGTTTAAAAATGAATTACTATTATTAAAAAATAACGACACTTTAACATAATTTCGACGGCGATTGATTTTTATCAAAAAACAAAATTTTTATTAGGTGCATTGTACATTTATAAATTAAAATACACCAACTGCATCCAATGATTACCAAATATCACAAGTAAGTTCCTCTGATTTCTGTGAGTTACCTTATTGTGATTTTAAACACCTTATTCTCGAGGCAAATTAATGAATATTTACATTACGAACGACGTTTAATCATATTGTATCATTACGTAGTAATGATATCAAGCTAATGTCCAGTTCCATAACTAGAGTAGAGTATATGTGCCAAAGTTGACATAATATTTATATTTGCCTGTAAGAATATAATAATAGTGTTTTTAGGGTTCCGTAGCCAAAAGGCAAAAAACGGAACCCTTATAGATTCGTCATGTCTGTCTGTCTGTCTGTTTTTCCGTCCTATGTCACAGCAACTAAAGAAACTATAAGAACTATACTGTTGAAACTTGGTAAGTAGATGTATTCTGTGAACCGCATTAAGATTTTCGCAAAAAATAGAAAAAAAAGCAATAAATTTGGGGTTCCAAATACTTAGAACTGAAACTCAAATTTTTTTTTCATCGAACCCATTCGTTTGAGTTATCTATGGATAGGTCTTCAAAAATGATAATGAGGTTTCTAATATCATTTCTAAACAGAATAGTTTGCGCTAGAGACACTTTCAAAGTGGTAAAATGTTTGTCCCCCCCGTAACTTCTAAAGTAAGAAAATGATAAAACTAAAAATAATATATGATATACATTATCATGCAAACTTCCATCCAAAATTTGATAATTTTATTTTACATAAATATTGTTATTTGCTGCTACGGAACCCTTCATGGGCGAGTCCGACTCGCACTTGGCCGCTTTTTTATTATTACAGCAATTAACATTATGTATAAGAGTATTTAGAAAAGAAGTCTTGGTTATCATTGAATGTAATAAATATATTCATATATAGGCATAGAAAAAAAAAGTACCCTTATCTCCTCTGTATGTCAACATTATTTTTTTGTTTCGAAACTATTGACGAACATGTTATGTATAAAAAATAGCTTTCGGCATTTCTATTCCATATAAACTTAATATTCTTCACTTCATACTCCTTTGTCTGCGTTATTTTCGTAAAAGTTTTGTTTCACTTATTCAAATTTATGAGCTTATTAATTATGACAAAAACACTTATAATTATAATAATCTAATTGAAACATTTAATAGTCAATTAATATAAATAATAAATAAATATAAATAAATATAATTAAGCACACAATCTCTGGGATTCCAGATTTCTTAATTCAGACTGTATAGACTTGATTACGTTTATACTACCAATGACAACACACGTCATGTCAAAGATGAAAATCAATTATCATTTTGTTTAAATTTGATTTTTTTTATAGCAGTAGTGACAAAGGTATCGCCCAGTTGAGCCTCAATTTAATTATTAAAATAATAAAAACAATTTAATTAAAACATTTTAGACAAAAACACTTATAATTATAATAATCTAATTGAAACATTTAATAGTCAATTAATATAAATAATAAATAAATATAAATAAATATAATTAAGCACACAATCTCTGGGATTCCAGATTTCTTAATTCAGACTGTATAGACTTGATTACGTTTATACTACCAATGACAACACACGTCATGTCAAAGATGAAAATCAATTATCATTTTGTTTAAATTTGATTTTTTTTATAGCAGTAGTGACAAAGGTATCGCCCAGTTGAGCCTCAATTTAATTATTAAAATAATAAAAACAATTTAATTAAAACATTTTATTAGCCAATCAATTTCAATTTAAACACAATCACATCACTTAGTTAAGCACAATATCTTTGGGTTTCAAGGTTTCTTATTTCAGACTGTATAGACTTGAGCACTGCATCTAATTCTTCAATAGTCGTGCTGTTCTTTCTCGACATCAACCATTTCTGATGACCACGTAATGAACATTTATGGAATAACATATAATCATCGTTCACTTTCGTATATACTCTTGCCTCATAACTGTCTTCCGAGAAAAAAACGGATTCTGGATCGTATATGAGAAATTTCACTTGGTTATGGCCCATTATCATACTTTTATAATTTCCATTATGTCGGTCCAATAAGATTGGATTATCATCAAAGGAATATGGGTTCTTCGATTTGTAAGCGTCCACATATCTCTGGACATCAGAAGGCGACGCCTTCGTCATCACTGTCTTAGTACATGAACTTGAAGGCACCAAGTTCAAGAAAATTGCAAATTTGTAAACATCATACCAAGTTCCAATTAGAAAATTGTTGTCAAAAGGCTCAGAATATCTATTAATGCACGCTTGCTCCACCTCAGTCAAAGCGATCACGTTTCCAAATATCGCTAATACAAGTATTAAAGACAAGAAACAAGCCATCCTCAATTTCACAGTAAATACTTGATTCTCAATATAATCTTACTGTTGGCACCCTTATATTTATAGTCGCAATCATGATAAGCAAGAATTTATTGCTGAGTAATTACGTAATATATTAGTCTAAGTTGATAATAATGACCATACAAGCTATTAGTCTCGACTTTGTGCGGGCAAAATAAGTATTTGTAGTACGATTTTTTAATATGAGAGCCGAGATGGCCCAGTGGTTAGAACGCGTGCATTTTAACCGATGATTTCGGGTTCAAACCCAGGCAGGCACCACTGAATTTTCATGTGCTTAATTTGTGTTTATAATTCATTTCGTGCACGGCGATGAAGGAAAACATCGTGAGGAAACCTGCATGTGTCTAATTTCAACGAAATTCTGCCACATGTGTATTCCACTTACCCGCATTGGAGCAGCGTGGTGGAATATGCTCCAAATCTTCTCCTCAAAGGGAGAGGAGGCCTTAGCCCAGCAGTGGGAAATTGACAGGCTGCTAATGTAAAAAAATGTAAAATGAAGTAAGGTATCCCAACTACGATGGACGACCCGATGCATTGCGTGAAAAGTTTTTAACGACCTATAAATTTGTTAAATAAAAAATTTGTAGACTTGTTGTAGGCGTGAATCAAATGTCATCAAGGCAAGATATTCTATCTTTTTCCCTAATGGAATGGGGGGTATAACAAACATGCACACCATTTAATCCTTCAGACTTGGACCTGAATACATATGTACATAACATGTGGAATGTGGGTGCTTACTGACGGATTGTTAAACGATGTACAATGATATGATATGATGAGGCACATATGTATTTTTTGTACATAACGAAGCATATCTCATCGATGATGTTATCCCTCAAGTATATACCCATCACCAGTGTTCACTTTTTCCACCATTCTCATGCCTAGTTAAGGCATGGCTCAACGGCTTTACGTCCTTTTTAAGTATGGTAATGTGAACACTGCCATATTCCAAACTTTTTTGTTTTAATAAAAAATGCAATAATTTATTTATTGACCCTACTGCGGCTCTATAAGCTAACTGCTAGACTTCTAATAATGGTACAGGATCACATTGGTATCTGTTCCGCTCCTTAGAGTCATATCGTTATGGAAAATAGCTTTTAGCCTTATAAACGGAAAAAATATTTTGTTGAATTGAATTGTTGCTGGCTATTATAAACTTTATAAATTAAGAACATTACTAAAAATTAAAAGAAATTTGTATATAGATTTTATTTATTTTTATCAAAATAATTACTGATTATTTATTAATTAATCACTTAATAGCAGCTGAATTATTTTTAATTTGCTCTGATATAAATTATGTAACATATGAATTATATTTTTTTGATAAAAATCTACAATTTAATGATTTCGATATTTGTTAATCGGTTTTTAGATTGATCGTCCTTTCGTCAAACTCAAAGTCAACAAAATATTTTGTGACATATACCAGCTGTCATTTGTAAATACAGTATTTTTTTTACGATTTTTTTTTCAAGTTTATTCGGCAAATGACCCACCGAACGGTAACGGTATTACCATACCAATATTTACCGTCCCTTAAGTTGTCAATGCTTCACGAACTAAGATGTTATGTATGTAGTTACACAGGCTCACCTATCCTTCGAAACACATCAATACTAAGTATAGTAGTAGAGTATTAGTACTGTTAGTTACCCAGATGGGTTTATACAAAGTTCTATCAACAAGTAAACAAAATAAACAACAATGTCACATTCCTCGAGAGAATCAACGCGTATGCCAAATTTCATCAATCAAACAATCCATCCAAACTTTTAAAGGTTATTGAAGGAGAAATATTTAAACAAATATTTCACACTCACGAGATCAGTGAGGTTGAATAATTACGTAATTGCTGTTTTTCAAATTTCACAGTATGCGAGCTGCCGCTGGTGCTCATAATTGAAATAATAAACAAATTAAAAAGGATCGTGATTGCATAAGTATCCCTTACCGGTTTATGCAAACTGGTCTGGATAGGCCTGATGATATTACCGGTTCGTTTATTTATGTTTGTGGTAGAATTAAAACAAGGCTTTTTATGTCATATAGGTAGGCGGACTGGTAAGTAGGACATCTGATGATAAGTAGTCATCACTGTGGCACTCTTATAACTCTATCAGAAAGTTTTTTTTATTCGATCAATAGCTTCTATGTGAATATACCTAAAAAGGAAGTTATATTGATGAATTCATATTTACTTAAGATAAAGTAAAAAATTGATTTCTATACACAATCAAATGTAATTTGTCATCGACATAATCTAATTAAAATCAACTAAATATATACATATATATCCTTCTTACATCAATTTCACTCAAATTTCGATTTTAAATTATTTTTTCGGCTTTCTTAATCATTTTAAATAGTCTTAAGACAAGCAAATACAACTACATACATAATATAAAATTAATATCTTGTAATTAATGTAATTAACATACATGCAATGTTGTAGTGCTTCTATGGATGCGCGCCTCTGAATGTAACAATGAAGTGGAGAACCTGGTTGCGTATATGGCTTTCTGTATTTGTACGTCCCCCAGGGAGATTCGAGCTCGGTATGCATTTGTAAGGATTTAACAACTGAAATATCGTATATAGTAGGTCCCCTTGAGGCGATGAATCGGGGACGGATTTTGAGTTAGCACGAATCTTTATGTTCTGCACTTAAAACTATGCAATAGATAGTCGAAGAAGTTAATTATTATTCAGATAATCTTCAATATGTCTTATTAGTTGGAAATTTAAAGTACATTTCTGTTTACCGGTAACAATAAAATTTAGTGGATAGTAACCAAAATTTCCACAGCTTATTGATCAAAAAGACTAACATATTTTGTTAAATTTAAAAGATTCAAATACTTGAAGCACAACTGAACGTGCAAGCAAAATCAAAATCAAGTAAAATCAAAACAATCTTTATTCAAATAGGCTCATAAAAGCACTTCTGAATCGTCATGTTACAATGTTGAATTAAATTTAAAGCTACCACCGATTCGGCAAATATATTCTACTGAGAAGAACCGGCAAGTAACTCAGTAGTTACTCTTTTCCAACATTTTAATTACAGACTATGTCAGTGAACAACAATTATTTTTTTATATATCCTACTTAGAAGTGAATAAACACTATGTACACACTTTTATCTTTAAGATAATATAAGCGTGAGTTAAAACTATCATGATCCAATAGGATGGCAAATCTTTAGATTCCTTGTTATTGCAGTTAACACAATATCGATTTCTTAAACCGTCTACGCACTGCTGTCGATTGGCCTGAAATTTCATCAAATCACCCGTAAGTAAGACCGTCTTGCAAAAATTACCCGTGTATTTACATTACATTACATTAGCAGCCTGTAAATTTCCCACTGCTGGGCTAAGGCCTCCTCTCCCTTTGAGGAGAAGGTTTGGAGCATATTCTACCATGCTGCGGGTTGGTGAATACACATGTGGCAGAATTTCGTTGAAATTAGACACATGCAGGTTTCCTCACGATGTTGTCCTTCACCGCCGAGCACGAGATGAATTATAAACATAAATTAAGCACATGAAAATTCAGTGGTGCCTGCCTGGGTTTGAACCCGAAGTCATCGGTTAAAATGCACGCGTTCTAACCACTGGGCCATCTCGGCTCAAGGCTAGTGTTCCAGTGTATTTATTAATAATTAAATATTATATCAGATATGTATCAAATCAACAAACATATGGAATAAATTCGAAAAATAAATGCGTTTGTGTTCCATACTATATACAGTTACATTCGTGTATAATTGAGCCTGTGGAAACCATCGTTTGTGATTCTGTGGAAATGAGTTTTTGGCAAACAACTGTGATATGAATCGCAAAAAAGTTCCTACGAGGGACGAAAAGGTTTTGTTAAAAATGGCGGGTACAGCAAGAGTTAAGCCGATTGTTTGGATAACAAGAGTATTTTTCTCGCTTTACGAATGAAGCTGTTACTGGCGGATTTAGTAATAGGGACGTACTTAAATCGAATTCCTAATTTAATCATCTAATTCCATTCCTCGTTCATAATTAATACACTTACACTTAATACTCTAAATAGACAATATTTTAAGTTGTGTATAAAAACATTTGTTCATCAATATGTATAAGTATTTTAATACGATAACTATATAATATAAAGTATAATCATGATTATTTTAAAAGTTTTAAAAATGTATACGTAACCTGTTTCTTTTTCTGAATTGTATTTAAGATATTTATGAAGCCCTTATCCATCCTAGGTAAATCCTTTCTACTGCCACAAACCCGTATTAAATGTACACCAATAAATATAAATCTGCAAAATATTACAAAAAAAAATCAAATATATTTTTCCTTATGTTATATAATCTATCATATCTTGTCTATATCAATAGACTTTTTATCATAAACATTATTAAATAAAAAAGTAAATGCAATAATTCAGCAAAATCACAAGTAATAGTATATAATAATCATAATCACCCAGAATAGATCATACTATCATTTTAACCCCGAATAAATTACATAGAATAGAAAAAAACAACAATATCTTTATACCTAACTCAAATTTATATTGATTAAATCATTAGCTATATTTTATTATTCGATATCGATTCTTTAGGGTTCGTACATCACTAGTTAAAATAAATGAGCTTGTTTAACCCGTTACACGTAAAACGTACGTATTTTTTGTGTTTAAGTGAATATTTGTTACGTTTTATTGAATGTACTATTTCTTTTGATACCGACCTCGTGTATTCGCCTTTCTTTATTTTAAGATCCATTTATTTTTAATTTAAAGATTAAAATAAATCGTTCCTGTCTAAAATCACGTAATATTTCTTCCTTAAAAATGTATTAATTCCTTGTTATTATGAAAGTATTGGACTAAATATGATGTTAAAATGGAAATATTTTTTCATTCCAATTAGAATTATTAACTTTTTTTATATATCCATATACTCGTAATAAGTTTTGTATATATTTTTTTTTATAACGATGGAACGTATTTGATTTATCATTTAAAGAAATTCATTCTATTTTTTTAAAACTGCTGTTCTAATATTTAAATAATAAATCTTTAAATTAAGTAGTTTATTTATTTTTTGTTAAATCAGTATTATTATTGCTCTCAAATATTCTTGCCGTGACAAAAAATGTTAACAATATTCTCTAATTTTATTTGACATTTACTTATTAATAGTGTAAGAATAAAATAAAAATGGCTTTGTGTTTTTTATAACATTGACGAAAGCAGATTACAGTTTCATATGAAATCAACAATAGCACGAAACTGCTAATTACGTAATGATTGACACATCTATTATCCCTATTACCTCATTATCGGATAATCACGAGACACGCGTCTGTGACGGGGCAGTTTGGGGATAAACTATAGAATTTAGGGAAACTTGAATGGGACAGCGTATGCCTTTTTTTGGTGTTTTTGTCAAATCTCTACAACGCCGGATTAACGATAATTGTAAGGACTGAGGAGTAAGGAATTTGTATTGAATATAAAAATTATTAATTTTGATACATTTTTTTTTAAATATGAATTTAATGAATTTATAGTCATGATCTAATTTTTTATACATTATAAATAATTTATAAAAAAATACTATGAACTAATACTTCTTCTCGCTAACCTTAATTATAAAGTATATTATAATTTCTCCAAAACTCGTTATACTATACAAATAGGGGGATATTTCTGTTTAAAAAAAATAAAATTAATATAACTGTTATAAAGCATAGTTTGTCCGGTGCGACATTTCGTTTCATTATTTTATAACAAATTTTAATATTAATTTAAATGTTTATAATCTTTATCACACAAATAAAGTTCACAATTAACATTTAAATATACAGAAAAACAATTGTTAATAATAATAAAAAAAGGTTTATTATAAATTTACACAGGGCCAATTGAATAGTGTGTTAGTATTAATTTTATAAAACAAATTAAAGACATATTAAATCAACTACTAGTTCCTTTAAAATATACATCAACGCATATCTTCATGGAACTTAATTAATAAAATTACGGATTATTAAATTATATAATAGCGAGCAATATTAGACACAACAAAGAGTAATAGAATTAGCAACAAGCAAAATAAACATATATTATTTTTGATTGATGGGTCTTGCTTCCTGTAAGAACTTAAATATTGTTTAAAACTAGCTATATATATTTCTACACTTTTTGTTTCTAATAAATAAAGATGATTATATTAGGTTTCTGATGAATTTCAGACAGCCAGCCAGATTTAGAACACAAATTTGTGAGCACACATCGATGGCCTCTCTATCTCACGTTCCGTATTCCGATGGGAGAGCAATGCGACGCGACAGAATAAGTTCACGAACTAACGGGTAAATAATTAATTACTACCTTGCTTAACAATTAAAACAAACATTGTTTCTATTACGGGAAAGTTGAAAACTTTGTGTTGGAATGGTAGTGTTTTAATTATCTGAAGCAAAATTAAACTAAAAAGTTTATTCTAACTGATATCGGAGGTAATGTCAACGAATACTTTTTGAATGTTATGAATATTTGTGTTAGCTTTATTAACGAATTAACCAAAAGAGCTGTCATTGAAATAAGACTTTTTTTAAATAATGTATTTAAATAACTTTGTTTAATATATTTATTTATTTATATAGGAAAGGAAAGAAATTATCTGATTATTGCTAGATATCCACGCTTAAAAATAATACACTGAATAATTATTTTAATTATAATTTCGAATTGGTTTTATCTCAGTTAATGAATTTATCATTCGTTAGTATGAGTCATTTGATAGAAAGGTATAAGTCATTAATTTATATAACTCTTTTTTCTTTGGAGTCGAAAAATCCAAAAAAATAATTTCATTTGTCAATAATATTAAAATTAAATATTTTAAGACGTAATAATACAGCAAGTCTAAGGAATATATTGAAATTAAATACGCTTGCTCAAATGTCAACATACGGCTGCAGAAACCGTAGCAGGGCCAATTCCTGAAGTCGAATGTATAAGTTTGAGATTGTGTGCTTGGCAGGCAAGGAAATCTTATAAATTATAATGTATTCGACTTTATTCGGTTCACTACGTACATATTTAATCATGGACGTTAATATATTACTATCGTACAAGTAACGTCAATATTTTTTTTGTGACATAATAAATCAGCGATAGAATATCTAATGAGTAGGCGGTACATACGCAGACGGGCTTGAACAAAGTCCTATACTACCATAAGGAAAGGCGAATGAAAGTTACAAAATCGCTTAAAAAATCGAACGAATTCCAAAGCGCCAGTATTTATTTAAGGTAACTTCCTTTTCTTTTGAAAATAACATATGCTGTTTATAGTTTCTCTTGTAAACAATTTCAATATAATAACATCGCATCGGAGACGTCCCGGGGCGTTCGGTAAATGAACTGAACATTCTAGCTTTATTTTGTTGTAAAGGAAAATATGGTAGAACACAGACTAAAATCGGCAGTTAGACTAGTCTACCAATTTAATAATATATCATACCTATGTATTTATATGTACGATATTTAATAGGTAGATGTTTGAAATGTTGTCTAAATCTGTCATATCGTAAATTATCGATTTAATATATAAGGTCAGTTATAAGGTGAAATCCGCGTAGACCACAGTGTACAAAGATAACTCAAACTAGCAAATTATAAATTTACACGGATTAGAATCAAAAGATGTACTGTCTTCTGTTTCTCACGTTTACTCTTCAATTTAAATCAAAACTAATAAATCTATTAATTACAAAAGTCTTTTTTTATATATATCTACACTATATAACTACGACGAATTAAATAGGTTGTAATGATTTCAAATATATAACTTTTAACTAGATAAATTTATTTATAGTCTTTTACCAATGTGTAAAAGTTCTTACTAAACACTTGCGTGGATACAAACTTGAAATCAACGGGCTGGGTTATGTTTAATAATAATAATAATTCATTGTGCTAAAATAACTAATTTGTTATGACTGAACAATTAAAGGTGCTTAGATACCTATTTTGAAGTATAAAGAAACCTAGTATAGAAATATTTTAAGTATATATATATATATATATTTTAAGTAATAGGTAGGCGCACCGGCAAATAGGCCACCTGATGTTAAGCGGTCACCACCGCCCATAGACATTGGCGATGCAATAAATATTAACCATCCATTACTTCACCAATGCGTCACCAACATTGGGAACTGAGATGCGATGTCCCTTGCGCCTGTAGTTACACTGGCTCACTCACCTTTCAAACCGAAACAAAAAAATACCAAGTATTGCTAGTTGGCGGCAGAATATCTGATGAGTGGGTAGTATCTATCCAGATGGGCTTGCACAAAGCCCTCCCACCGAGTAAATATTTAAGTACGAAAAATGAACAGCCTGCGTTTTTAACTGCAATCAACCTACCGTATTATTTAGTCTACTCATCTATCGTATAACATCGAAGCGACACTGTGATGAATCATTGTAAAGTCAATTATTAACCAGACGAGCCACGAGATTAAAATTTTAATATGATCTCACCGCATCAGAGTGAAATTCGATTTAAAAGTATAATTACTGTGCAAGCAGTTTCAGGCGCATTGTATTTCACATTTATTTAGCCATTTTAAGGCGACCTAATTTTTTTATACATTATGAATGATATTGTCACTGAAAAATGAAACACGTGATCTTAACAAAAGGCCACGGGTTTTAAGCCAAAAAAGCAGCAAACAGTTTAAAATTCATCTTATTCTAGGCCGTAAAGAAAATTAAATTATAAAACTTGTATATATTGAATGATATTTTGGCTCTTACGTAGTTAACAAACCACACTGAAGGATCTAGTGACAGGGCGTTTTTGAGCCTCCAGTATTATCCTATCTGAAGTATTTATCTGAATCTCATATTTAGAACTTTTTTATACTAGGTACCAACACTAGTATCACTGTATTTCGGCTTAAAGGATGATAAGCCAGCTAATTGATCACAAGGCATATAACAACTTAGTTAGCGAGGCATTAGTGTAAGCAAAATTTAACTCAGCAGTTAAAATTATTGAAATCATATTTTTACATATTTAATTCCAACTCCATCCACAACAACAACTGTTTATTCGACTGTATTTCAATGACTAGTTATTATCTCTCCAACAACTTGATTCATGATGGGAATATTTGTTTATATAATATAGATAGGCGGATGAGCAAAAGTACCACCTGATCTCAAGTGATCACCACCGCCCATAGACATGAGCGCTACAAGAAATATTAATCTTTCCTTTTCCTGCGCCACTAACTTTGGGAACTAAGATATTATATATCTCGTGCCTGTAGTTACACCGGCACACTTACCCTTCAAACCGGAACACAATAATACTAAGTCTTGTATTAAGCCTTAGAATATCTGATGGATGAATGAATTTTTTTTTTATTTCGGTATCTATTTGTGAGGGTTAACCACGATACTTATTTATCTAAGTTGTTCTTAACAAACGGCACAGCGTTGCGCGAGGGTTGACTAAAAGTACCAGAGTCTCAATCGTATCGACTTTCGAAGAAAATATACTCTTATATAGGGTGCACTATCTTCATTTTCTTTTACGCCAAGTTCATTTATACGAGTGTTATAGTCAGAACACTTATATACCGACTTCCTTTCGTTATAATAGTTATATCATTTTCTAATCTAAAAATGACATTATATTGTAGGTATTAATAATGTATGTATTCTTGAATTAAAATTAATAAATACGTTCATAATAACTGCTTAAATCTGACATTATTCATATAAAATGTATGATACCCTTGTATACACTTCTATTCTATTTTAAAAATAATTTGTGCTAAGAATCGTTTATGATACATAAAATTTAATCCATCTGTTTGTTTAGTAATATTTCAACGTATTAGCGTTTTATGAAGCTTGTTATAATTCAAGGGAAGCACAAAACCAAACTCGAATACAATTGAAATGTTACTCTTAAAATATTGCTCTTAAAATAGATGTATTGGGCCATGAAAGACGCAGAACGAACGTATAATTTTAAGAATAAATTATTTAAATTTGAACTTAAAATAGAAATTAAGTTTACGGATTGTTTAAATTGTTATACAATAAAAAAATATTATTATATTCTTGAACTACTACTATTCCTGAAATGTTATTATTGTATTTATACATGGTAATATGAAATAGTTTAAAGCTTCTTTTATAAAACTCAAGTCCCATAAATTGTGACGTTGATATTTTTTAATGATTAAAGTATAAATAAAATATATTTAAATGCAAGTCCAAATCAAGACATCGCTATTCGCTGAGAAATCGCCAATCGCTATTTTTGTGGCCCCAGTATTACTAACTCAATAAATATAAAGCAGCCTAGCCCTGTGAGAACATCAAACAAAAATATGAATCGTTGTTTCATTATATTGATAAAGGCGGATGTTTGTCAGCCTGTTGCCAAATTTATAAAGCGAGTTTTGCCCTTTGGCAATGTTTTTGCGGTGTTCTTTCGATAAAGATTTTGTATAAAATTTAAAAAAAAGGTGACGTACAATGAGGAAAGCTTAAAAATTAATCTGTGTTAAAAATTTAGTATATTGTTAAAAATATATTCAATTCATTTTTCAATGAAACAGATCTGATAATCACATTTATTATTTATAATAACATTTTTAATTTGAACTCGGAATATATTATTATAATGAGATTTCTTGAATACTATTTTAGTAAATAGCAATATGACATCGACTAAAACGCACGTGTTAACATTTGTCCACGCGTTAACGTTAGTAATTATTAGTTATGGTACCCACATAAATAGTTTTGTGGTTTACTATTGGGAAATGGGATAACCTTCCACCACGTGCGATAAATTAACTCAAACATTTAAATATAACTTATAAACTTCGGTAATATAAGAGAGTTCTTGTTTTTTCATAAAACGGAAGTAGAATTCCTTGTTATTACGAATACTTCCAGATCTAACGGATATTGCTATTTTACTAACCTTGTTACACAAATGAAACAAAGATTTATTATTCTTAACATATATATATATATATATAAAGAGAATATCAGAATTTATTTATTTATTTAATTTTAAATTAACATAATAATTAATAATTAACATTCTACCTATTTGATATTCATATGTAGCGGAGTAAGAATTAATTTAATATCGTAAAAAAACTGACTTATAGTGATATGCTATTTAATCCGTGCATTCTTTTAATTAATAACCTGTACCTGATTATAAATCATCTTCTTATAATAGATATTAACTCACGAAGGTGCGCCCCTCCACATTAAAATTTATCGGCGTTCGTTAGTGACGTTTGTGCTTACAAGATGTCTTAGTGTGCGTGAGACGAATAAAATAAAAGTGAAAGCAGCAATAAAAATACAAATTAGTTTATGCAATTACCGTTTTTAAAGTTATACTTGTAGTTTAACGGGGAGGGGCGCGCTCTCGTGAATAGATCTATCCTGCTTCAGAATAAAACGTTTTTTTCTGCTGGCAGGGTAAATACCTGAGTTCATAGTCCTGATAGAGATTGGGTTGTTTGGTATTCTTACTCACTAAAACTCACTAGCACACTCATTAGCGTGCTCCACCCATTGCTAGTGGGGAATCTTTAGACAAAGGACATCTTCTAAATCGATTATCTAAATACTAATAAAAAAAACACATCAATGCATTCTTTATATTGAGCTTAAGGATAAACTACAATTGTCTATAATAATTTATAGAATAGAACAAATTAATAGAATATGGAATATGGAAAATATATGGATTGTTTTCTTATAAAATTCAATCTTACAAAAGATTTTATTACTTCTAAACTCTATAATAAAATATTCATCTTTTTATTAAGTTTTTTTAAAAGTAAATAAAACTCAACATTAAATGAATCAATTTTAAACGAAAATGAGAATATTATCTATACATATAATAAAATTACAATGTCTGTTTGTAATATTAAAATAACCGCATTTTAATAAATACATATGTACTTATACAAGGTACATATATCAAAATTATTTTTTTTTTAAATTTCTGTCCGTCTGTTGGTCCCGGCTAATCTCTGGAACGGCTGGACCGATTTTGACGGGACTTTCACTGGCAGATAGCTGATGTAATAAGAAGTATCTTTGGCTACAACAAACTTTGATAACATAACTTTGTTTTTTTGTTAAATTCAAACGCGCACGAAGTCGTGGGCACAGCTAATTTGATAATATTTTTATAACTCGCTCATCCATAACACCCCTATAACGTGTACTCGTATAATACTTAGTGTGTTATTACTTATTATTTATACAACAACAACATATTTATTTCAAGCCAATTACGAGCAACGATGTTTAATGCCAATATTTATATTTTAGTTTCAATTTGTTGTATAAAATTGTATCTACTTTTATTTGCAATGAACTATTTTCGTTTACGCTAATGGTAATTCCGTTTATAAAATGATAGTTAATTGTAAATAAAATAGGATGGCATTCATGTTTAATTATAAGTTACTAAATCAAGTTGGCTTAAATTAACTTTATATATTAGCTGTAGTCCACGTTTTCGCTCCCGTTTTAGAGGTTGGTCGTAATGTATAACATTTAAGATTTATGGGTACGTACTCAAGTAGCCTCATTAAGTTTTGTAATTATTGAATAGTAATTCAGTTATTGTTTGCGAGATTGAATTAACACATTATTGCAATTCCACAATGTATTTGAAAAATTACATAATCATTTGTTGATAGGTGAAAGTGTTGGATAAAAGTCCGCAAAATCCAGACAAGACGAATGATTTCTTCCTGTTCAATAATATGTATGTTGTAATTCATATCTTGCTTGATGATGAAGGAATACTGTAAGAAAACCTAAATGTAGATGTTGCTTTGATGTAAAGGTATATTGACTAGCTTGGATAATTAAGTTTTATTTTTAACTAGCTGTGCCCGCGACTTCATGCGCGTTTGAATTTAACAAAAAAGTTATTGTTGTAGCCTCAGTTACTCCTTATTACATCAGCTATCTGCCAGTGAAAGCCCCGTTAAAATCGGTCCAGCCTTTCCAGAGACTAGTCGGAACAAATGGACAGACAGACAGAAAAAAATTTAAATAAATGTTATCTTGGTAATTGTGCCGTGTATACATACATATACATTTAGTAAATAAATATTTCATAATAATATATTTATTTAAACAACGCAACACTATTTTTTTTCACCGAATTTATTTATTGGTAAATATAGTCTTTGTTTATAAATTATTTCAATAACCATCAATTTCGAGATTTTACATCTGCGACTCGTCCCGTTACGACGACAATTATTTTAAATATAAAAAGTGTTACCAATTCATTTTTAGCTTTCACAAATATTCAAAATATTACAAACACTTACAATTACAAACACACAAGTTAGATATTGTTAGATAATGTTAATAACAATAAAAGTCTCAAGTTCAAATTTCTAATTTTAGTAATTCAGCTTGAAGCAGCGTTTACTTTACTAAAATAAGTAATAGAATACGCCAGTAGAGCGTGTACTATCCTCGTGCTAGCGTTATGATAACACCTCGAGATACTGACGGAAGTAGCAGCTGAAACAGTATGTTCCAATAAAACTTTAGTAGTAAAGCTTACTTTCTTTAAAAGATGTTCATGAATATAAAAAAAACTTTATAAAAAATAAATAAAAGTAAAACATGCCTCTGGGACAAAACAGTTCTTGAATGGTGAGCATGAAGTTCTTATAATGTGGGCAAGGGAAAATTATTAAAATAAAAAATACAAAAATTTATGTATTTCTTTTTATTATTCTAATCTGTATAGTGGTTGACCACAAATATAAAGACGTAACGTCTTCAAGCCTATGAGGTAACCGATGATCTTGGTAGCCATGGAGATACCTGGAAAAGCCAAATGATGAACACTTACGACTATTATTAAATAACGCGTTAAAAACACAGACGTAAAAAAGCATTACATTTACATAGTGTATATAAAGAAACATTTCTAGAAAAACTACTTAACTGTGGACTTTTATAGCTGGATGACTACCTGAACTCCTTCTTCATCGTTTGACAATATGTAATACATACGAAGAATAAAACATATTAAATATTTATATCTTATGTAACATATCATCAGTATAATAGTAGAATATTATATTAAATTTATAGCGTAACTGTAGCTGCATATTGCGTAATATCCAGTGGATTACCACTCTTTCCATTGAGTCACTAATGGAACCACGTAGCCCATTACATGAAACGTACTATAGTACTCTCCTTTCGTCTTTATTAATTAATGTTGAATTTAACATAAAACTATATTAATCAATACAGTAATAAATACTGTTTATATTTGTCGCAGAAACATTAACCTTATGCACGATATAAATACCTCGCGTTAACTAAATATATAATTATAATATATATCGAGGAAGACTTTTTTGGCGACGAAATATTCGGTAACGAACCGAAAGGAAATGTTAGTTACCATGCTTATACGGTCTTAATAATATTATGATGTATCCTATTTTAATATGGCCTAATATGAAGGGCTTGTTGTTAAGCCTCTATTAAATATATCTATTTAAGAGCATAGATTTACGCGAATTTAATATTGAAATGTTATAATTTACAATAAACTTTATTATAGATGATATAGTAAATTAGAATTTCATTACGGAAAAAACTTTTTCATGTAAACCTGTACTTTAGAAAAAGTAAAAAATAACCACAATTAAATTTTAAAATCTGTACCACTATAATTAATAATTACTAAAATCGTTTTGTTTTAACACTTCAAAGTAACTGAAAACTTCGAAAGGCTGATTTAAACATATTACTAATTTAAGCTAAATTAAGTTTTATATTTTATAGAAGAAATCCGCAATTATTTAAAATTGCCTACAAACTATCGCGTAACGTAGAAAAAATAAGACTTATTGATAACAACTTTAAAGTCTATGACATAAATCTTCTAACCTTCTAACCAGGGGTACGAGCTCATGATTTCATAGCCTTTGCTCTAGCATTGACAATGAACATGTTAAAATTTTAGTTTGTTATAAACTATCTTTACAGTACTATAGAATAACGTTTGTAAGATTAAAATATAATTTAAACTAAATATTAAATGAATAATATTTTTATTGCAGTAGCCTCTGACATTAAGAACTCTGTAAAGGAAAAAAATCTATTAAGAGAAGACTTGTACTTACAACGAAACCACTGACTCGCGTGATTACTTGTTTAAACCTGACTCTACCCAGAACAACGACATTTAATTACCATTTACTATTTAAATGATGTAAAAAGTAATAATAATAAAGATTCAATTAATAATAAAGGTTATTTTATTAAAATGATATTAGCAACAATAGTTCAGTGTGTTAGAAAATGACGTTACTGTTTAGTATGTTCGTTAGAATGTTATTCAATTTATTCGTACTTACAATTTACAAACTTCGTATCGTCGTTTGAGAACCTAAACTGAATGTTGTAATAAGTTAAAAGTATAAAAGCTTAATATTTACCAAACATGGTATATTTTACAATTACAATGATGAAATATATATATATTAATTCTTCAAAAAACGAAACTAAAGTAGCGGTTTGCGATTTTTGATGACGTATTACTAATGTTTTAGTTAAGATTTATCAAATTTAACTGCAATCCATCGAGTAACATAAAAAATGAGCTTAGTTGATAACTTGTTTCTCCTTTTATTAAATCGGTTAAATTTCTAATTTACATAACATATCTACCATTAATATAAGTTTTTAATACCTAATATAAAGATAGATGTTCCTGTGTTATTTTGAATTATAGTTTAAACGAAACAAAAAACAATCTCTATAAAATTTAAAAAACAAACAAAAAGAGCACAAACTCAATTGGTTTTCTGCTAGTCATTAAAGAGTTCCACTATTTACCTCCTGACCTCATCATCATATTGGTCAATGATACAAAAATATAATATTATATTTTGAATTACATTACATTACTCATCAAAATGTAATACATAAAAAAATACCACAAACAGGGTAAAAGTCGTCATTTTAGACATCAATATTTGATTGTATAAGGCTTACACTGAATGCCCACTCAGCATATATAATCTCTAAGCAGACAGTCTTACCCCAATTTTAAGCCTGGCTGAATATGGACTTACATTTTTGTATATATTAAGACCTAATTGTATACATTTCATTGATTTTTATGGAAATGTTTTATTTTTATTTACTTGCACTTACGATTTATGAAGCTGACTATTTCGTTTTAATTGTTATTACCATACACAAGTGGCATATTTTTTCATTTTTGTTATTAATTATCTAGTATGTGTACTGGGAATAGCAACGGCACAATTCAATTTGAATATAATTAAATAAACTAAAATAATAGTTAAATATCAAAATATAAAAATCGTTTTCAGAAACGGGGAGATGATATTAAAATGAAATTTCACATTTATATAGTAAAAGCTTCCACCCACGATTCGTTTCGCCCATCTAACTTTGGTATCAATTTATTTATACTTTTCTAACCTTCTCCTCAAAGGGAGAGGAGGCCTTTAGCCCAGCAGTGAGAAATTTACAGGCTGCTAATGCTAATGCTAATGCTTATTTATACTTTTGACCTTTATGCCGTTTACGTTCTAAGTTAGTTTTTGAAGTCATTTTTCCTTTCATTTTAAAAACAGTAACCCATAATTTATATCTTTAATAAAAATTAGATTAAAATAATAATACACTAATTTTCGGAGTAGATAGACTATAATTTATTCAATATTTTATCCCTTACGTATATCAATTCCAGTGCAAGAGCAAAACTGCAAAAGTTAAATAGTTTCGTAAAATTGTATTTCCATATTAAAAACAAGCCTCATCGAGGCGTTTAACAAAAGAATGCAAGGCCTTTGTTAGTTCAGCGAATAACATTATTTTTCACGAATAAACTGAATGCGGAAATAAACCTGCACGAGATAGAATTAATATGAATAAAAAACTCGATACACTACACTTAAAAATCTGTTAGGTTTAGAAAATCGTAATACATTCTATAGTAAATTTGATTTTGGTTGGATTTCATGCAAGCCTATCTGGGTTATCTACCTACGTCTTCTATTCTAGCGTCACTCTCACTTTACATTAATGTATTCCGTAAATTGTGTATATGTCACCGTAACTTCAGGCCTAAGGAAAATATCTCGGTAGCGCTACATGCTAAGGAATGGCTTACACATATTTCTAATTATATAATTTCTATGGGGCGACCTCACCAGGAAGCCAGATACCGAGTAGAGTTGTCTATATTGTACGACTGTTATAAATCAAAAAAATATTTGGAAAATTCGGATTCAAAGTATAACTCCGAAGAAAGGGTACGTATATTCGTTATATTATAAATCAATTTAAAACTATTGTAATGATGACTAAGAATTTTTGTCATTTTAATAACTTTTTTATAGTTCTCATATGTCAAGTAATATTGCCCAGTAAATTTAAGAATTTCAAATGACTAACTTTAAAATTTACTTAAACAATCGTTAATTCATGACGTATAAAGAGAGAAACTTTGTTGTAATATTGTGAATATATTATTTATTTCGAAATAATAATATTTAACAAAAACGAATAAACTAAATCGCGACTGATAGAGACAGTTGAGAACCATAAATCGATCCAAATGTTTCAAATGTCTTTGATATGATATTTATCAAAGACTGCAAGCTCTATCATTTCCGTTTAAATGTTATTCCACTATGGTAGAATATTGCAAATAAATTTAAAATATTTATATTTATACGACATTTAGTTCGTATACTTCTTTACAAGAGCAAAGTTCTGGATTGTTCGACAATGAAAACGTCTTATATAACTCAAGATACCCATACACATAATTCATTTCAATATTAGTACAAGCTACTTACAAACATTATTTTTGAAGAGCAAGATTTTATAGTCTCCTTTAGCTTGTAAATAATAACACAGAGAAAAAGGATTTAGTGAATAATCAGCCAGCCTGCAAACGTCAATCTTCCTTGGGAACAGTTTTGCAGGAGAGTTTTTGTCCATTATATGACTAAGTGCTGGTGGTATTAATTATGATAATGGCTCTCTTCTATACATAAAATAATTGACATTGAACTTTGTAAAATTTCTTCAGGAACCATTAAATTCTTCTTCGGTTCTTAAACAATTTCATTGTCATAAAACTAATTATATATGTATATCTATAATAACATAATTATATCTATGCTATTCATATAATATAGAAGTATTTTCCTTTTTATAAGTTCGTCACTTTACAATACTTACGTAATACAGTTCAATACTTATCTAAAGGGACTTCAAAGGCATGTCAGAAACATGAGGTGAAGAAAAGAGATTTAATTTCTCGTTAATTTTGTACTGCTCATTTACTGGCTAAACTTTGCATGCTTATTAACTTACTTACTTGGTATATTGGTCATTCGACTTGGAGATTTTGGAATTATGTAGTACCAAGAAATTTTAATATTAGGTACTAAGTTACCGTTTAATCTCAGGTTCTTATAATATTATCAAAAATTGTTGAATTTTTGAATATTATAAGAACCTAACATTTAAGTATTTATTTGCCGTTATTTCAGGTAATTTTATAATGACCACCAAACATTATTTCAATTTTTTTTTTATTTTTACTTCGGGAAAGGATAAGCATTGTTGAGCTTACGTTTATATTAGTTGTTCTTAGGATATTTTATTATGTATACCACCGCATATGTGCTAAATAATAACCATTTACCATCAGATGGCACAAGTATCCGTCCGTCTATCATACAAAAAAATACCTTTCTCTTAGCAAAACCACAAATAGACAACAGCTACGTCGTTCAATGTACATAAGTTTTTATATTTTGTTATTGAATTTTCAATTAATCCTCTTGATTTATAACAATAGCACCGATGGAGGGAACTTTAAGGTAAGCTGATTAGGAAGTTTTCGGCCACCTAATTCTTGACTTCTTTAACTTAAAAACACGAAACACATTTTAAAAAATACTGAATATTTCGGCTATCTATAACAGCAATTTAAACAACAACTGTATTCATATAAAATGTATGACAATGATCGAAATACTACATAATACGAACGATAAATTCGTAATAAATTAATGTTTATTTTAGTTAATTATATAAGAAGCTATAAAAACTTTCGCCGATACACCTACAAGTATGAAAAAGTGCAAAGAAAACGTGCCGATGCATTGAAAAAAATCTCAAATATCAAAATAGCCGACGCCAGAACGTCTGCGACACTTCATTCATCGTTTTCGCATAATTCATTCAATTTTACGTTCATTCATATATTTTTTTATAATTCGTTCGAATGTTTGGGTCCATTGTTGCTTCGATCCCTAAAAGTGCTGTTTGTGGTAAATTGAATTTGGTAATTTATTACACTTCGGATTTTAAAAGGCAGGTAGTTTTATTTTGTGAATGAATTAACAATGAGCGAATGTACTCGATCTTTTTCTATTAAACTGACCTTTCCTTTTCTTCTCTTGTAGTACAATTTTTATTTCATTCATGTCCAGTTCTAATGATAACGAACCGTAAGTTATGTTACAAACGCCTACCATTTTCATGAATAAGAATATATATTTTAGAGAGTAAGTTCTTCAAAGTGTAGTTAGATTACATTACATTCATGTAATTAAAATTATATTTGAAATTTTGTCAGTTCAGTACCTACATCGTATTTAGGTTAGAGAATTAATTCGCATATTTCGTTTCGTTTGTCAAAAGTATTAATACTTATCTTTAAGTAATAATTAATATTGTATAAAAGTTTGTAATAGATTATGATACGAAAAAGTAATAAAAATATTCATCTGTTTTCTTAACCTGTAAATAAAACTTTTTTTGTATTGAATATAATTAATATACCTAAGGTAATTTGAGTAGAATCTAAATTTCAGTAGAATATATTTTACGTACTAGTGATAGCTTTAGTAGGTATACATTTTTACAAACGATACGTAAGAAGTAAAATTTTTGGTGATTTAGAATTTTTAATGTATCGTTATAATCCAATACCGAATAAGTCAGAACACATTACTATAATTAGGGAACGTACCCTTTATCCAAGGCACACGCAAGTATTGTTATAATGATCCTTTATTTTCAGCCGCGGTAAATGCTGTAATGAAAAAAAATGACGCATATATTTATTCCAAATTGAGACTGTTTTGTTGGCACTTGAAACACTTGGATCTTGGAGTAATAGTACAAAAACGATATAACAACGTCATATAGACTTTAGTTTCAACTCGGCTTAGACTCCACTGGTGACATTAAGCTGGTTCATTTTTCGTCCAGTTAAACGGAATTGCGACTCAATGCTTAACTGCTATAAATATTACCATTACAATAGTTGACTATGTTTTCACAGGGTTTAATTATTGATCTTTCTTACAGTTTCCAGTTTCCCATAAGTTTTTAATTTAGGGCAGACTTAGCAAATAGGCTACCTGATGATAAATGGTCACCATCGCCTAGAGACATTTGCGCTGTGTTCCTAACATCGCCAGTGCACTACAAACTCTGTGAACTTAAACTTTATATCTCAAAGTATATATACTGCCAAATCACTGTCTTAAAAATACTTACATAGAATTATTGTCAATCACACACCACCAACAACAGATCATAAGCCCGTGTTCGTACAAACTCCGGGATTAGAGCTTGCATTAATCCCGGAAATCCCATCAATCTCGCGGGATCCGTGGAATACAAGCGAGTGCGTTGTGCGAACACATTGTTTTTTTTTTGACGTTTTAAATTTTAGTAAAATACATTTATCGCTATAAATTTGATTTAATTAATTTATATTTATCAAGACAATACAAAGGACACCGTACTTGCCGTTACAGTTACGTACGGCTTTTTGATCCAAAAATCGAGTACCTATTTAATTTTGCTTATTTTTTACCTGTTTTTTCGGAATAGTCAGAGCATTTGGCTTCGTTCCAATCGGTGAAGGCACACTTGCAATGCGTTAATGATTTAAATTTCTTGTCAAGATGACTTAGAGTACACGTGGCTTAGAAAGTTTGAAGGTCAGGGGCTTAAACTCGGGCAAATAGCTCTGAATTTTCAGGTAGGTAAGTTCTACTTTTAAGTAGCCCGTACCTAAGCGCCCAACCCGTATATCGTATCGATTGCGACGATATGGTCACATATCATCAATAAAACACAAAAAAAACCGACTTAAATAGAAATATCTGTCTTAATCGAGTCGAAAATGTTTTAGATCATATTGCGATTATAATAATTATTTATTTTATTACTTTATTAATCATGTATTATTGTTGATAGTAATTGAAATTATTTATAATATAACAAAAGTCGCTATTGGTATCGGTGAGATAAATGCAATCGGTTTGAGTTAAAACGATTTCTATCGACATTCCAAATAGGTTCATACGTACGTAGTTTTTACTATATGTTTTGTTTTTTTTTTTTCATAATTCAATTGGTCAATCGATATGAACCATATGTAAACCCATTGTTCCATTCATTCTTCTGTCACGTCTCGATTTACATTTATTATGTAACATCGTCCTTAAATATATTATACTCTTCGATGTAATTTTTTTTTTTATTGTTTGAATGGTCGTAATATATACGTCCGTGACGATACTCCGATCCACTTATTAACTAACAACACTTATTGTTTTTGTGTTCTGGTTTCAAATCTGAGTGAAACAATGTAACTACAGACATAAATACGTAACATCTTAGTTCCTAAGGTATTGGTGGCGCATTTGAATGTCTGTGGAAGGTGATTATCACTTATTATATCATGTGGTGGCCGCCTACTTGTAGTATAAGAATTAAATATATTGATAAGAAATATTTACTACTAAGCGTTAAGGAGTTGTAAAATATCAGCGCATACGTTTTATTAAATTTGAAACCAAAAAAAGCTTAGGGTTTCTGTTTGCAATACACGTCAATTAAGTGGTTTCGGTACTTAACCCTTACATGTTCAAGAATCGGCGATCTTTTGGCAACGTTTTGTAAATCGTTTGTACCAGACGTCGGCAACCTTTTATACCTATTTTGGTAAAGGATCCGCGATGTCTATTGTGTGCGATATGTCGAGAGATAATCGATTGTGATCGATTAAGATAATATCGATATTGTGCTAACCGATTTTTGTCTGGCGGTACACTGTAAAGGATTGAAAGATAACAAATTTTTATTTACAGTAAAAAATCACATTCCGAAAATTTTGAAGTTCATGGTGATATTTTACTTTGTTTAATTTAAAGAGGGGAAAAGGTACGGAGCTCACACCACGATGCTCCAACACTTGCAGATTACAGTGCTTAATGGTGAAGGAAAACATTGTGATGATGTTTAGCTTTACCAACTAAGCACTATGAAACTCAGCGCTTGCTTGGGTTGGAACCCGCAATATTTGGTAAATATTCTCGGCAACATTGTTTTACACATTAATAACAAGATAAATTTTATTTGAAAAAAGTTTTAAAATGCCTAAATACTATTTTTATTCAAGGATGAATATAAAGTATCTGTTTGTTTAAATTAATTGGCAAATTTTCATCAATATTAAGAATTCGGCTATCAACAGGACAATTGGTTAACGTATAGGTTAGGTTAAGGTTAAGCAAGTAAAACAAACATATTTATAAAATAAAAAAAAAAAAAAAACATTTGAAATAATTATATTACAGCGTCTAAAATTAAACTGCAGTTCGCACCGCAGCGCAAATTAAAATGATTACCGGTTACTGACGCGGAATGAAATTAGAAAAAATAAACTGGAAATTGCATTACACGGAATGAATTGGAATTAAATACGAGAGTAGATTTTTATGTAAAAACAGGAAATATGAATTAATTTCTTTAAATGAAATATATTTTGCTATACTGTTTCATTACGTTTTTATAGAATCTTATTTAATAATAGTCTATTAACGGTTATTAAAAAGGAACAGTTTGTATTTATGTCACTCATAAATTACAATTAAACTCAATTATCAAATAATACCACGCGAAAAAACAACCTACCACGCAACACTGGTCACAGTTAACACAATAAAGAACAATTAAACTGATTGTAGTGTATATTTTAATTTGAACGGTTACTAAAAGACTGAATGAAATACAGGTAGGAAAATTTGTTTTTAATAAAATATACTCTATTTTCAAGGCATAAGGATTATTATTGATTGTGTGTTAAATTAAAAAAGGGCGTCAGAATACAATAAATTTACATAAATTTTGAATGGATTTAAATAAAGGGAAATAAATATTAGTGTCTTGTTCAAAGCACTCGTTATGAATACTGTCCTTACAAATTAAGTTCGAATTAGAATTCTCTGTAGGTTCGCAAAATAATCTACGTAATTCAATAGAAATTAATTAAAAAACCACTCATGGATTCGTGGTATTATTCTTTAAGGGCTTAATTTCTATATGACATATTTTACTAAAAAGTTTCAAGTCTCCTCAAATTACCTCAATGTAAAAATATTTTTTAATTCTATATAAATGACTGACACGTAATAATAATAATAGTTCAAAACTATTTTGATTACTGTAGAACTCTGTGTGGACTTTAATACAGATGAACAGAGTCTGACATGATTTGAGTTCAGTTTTCAATTTCAAAATCAATTTAAACTTGAAACTCATCAGGGAAGGATATGATCTACTAATTAAGCAATTCGGTGCGAATGCGATTCGAACTTACCGTTTATTTTATTTTTATTAGGGAAACAAACATTATAGTATTACTTCAAATTATTAAATTAATTCAAGGACACAAGTCAACAAGGTTGCCACTCAAAAATCATAAAATAACTCAGAACAGCTCTAAGAGAGAACAAATATGAAATAAAATAATTATTTTCTTCGTAAAGCTTTCTTGCAGCATAATATGAAAGAGAGTTGCTTCGAATAATAGTTTCCTAATAAAACAGGCATAGCAATGCATGCCAGGCATTGTAGTTGTCTCATTAATATATTTCCCAGCTCAGTTAAATTAAATTATCGACGAGAATGACTTTTTAAGTATTTAAGATCATGATAAAAATAAGTAGCCTACATATTCCTCAAATATCGACAACGCGCATGGGAGCTCCCTGTTACTGCAGAAGTCTAGTGACGAAATACATATCGATGTATGTCAATTATTAAAATATTTATTTGTAATTATTTTTAAATATCTTTAGCTAACTTCGAAGATAGGGAAACACAGTTTTCCGCTCTTGTTTATGGATTTATTCTTAAACTAATATTAGAAGAAAAAAGTACGGAAGTTTTTATCTTTTCCTATTTAAATACGAATAACACATAAGTACTAAGCTTATCGTATTTAAGCCGTATTACGGTGACCGTACCGTACTGCATTACGTAAAATGACTTAAGTTTAATGAACTTTAAACCAGCCCTAGCTAATCTCATCCTATTGTTTCAAGTAGATGGGATTTATGGAATTAAAATGACCTTTTATTTTACATTCCAGACCACAGATAAAAGATAAATAAAATTTAATTATTCTACATGAACCGACGGCGATTATATCAAACGGGAGTTTGAACAACTCGTTATTTGCTCAGCCTTCAACATATTTAAAATGTAAACGTGACTTTGTTTTTCTGCTGTCCTGTTCTAGTCTCAATCGTAAAAGGTGAGGAGATAATTGTGTAGACCTTATTAATAATGTCTAAATTAAATGAATATTTCATTCAATTATTTGTTTTTATCAATAATTTCCTTATAGAACTTCGCAAACGTGCTTATATATTTTTTTGATATTACTCCAGCTAAATTGAAAGGATACTGAAGTGCTCTATATTACAAAAAAAAACTAAGCAGGCGAATAATTTTAGTGATTATATATCAAGTGATAATTATACCTGTATGATTGTGTATTTTTGTGATAGTTACTTTAGACAAGAAAACAAATATAATATCAGCCTGTGAATGACTCACAGGCTTTGAGACGATCTTTGAAGAGATGGTTTGGAGGTAATTTCAGCACGCTGCCCAATTCAGTGGAGCTTGCTCCCGCTCCGGTTTGAAGCTGCAATGATCGGTTAAGATGCATGCATTTTAACCACTAGCCCTTATCAGCTCTCAAATAACAACTATTAATAATAAAGAGATTAATTATTAAAACTTTGGTTACGTTCGAATAAAAACATTCGTCTCTATAACATGCCTATTAACGAATTTTTAGTTTCTAGTTTCCAGAGGCTCTCGTACTTATAGGTCGAGTAACGACGGTGGAAAGTCTATAGAATAGCCCACTTTGCAAGATTTTATTTAACTTTGCTGATTGGTATGTGGTGCCAAATCGTGCAGCTGAATTTTACCTTAAAATAGTCATACATACATAAATACTTTTTGTGACGCAAATACTAAACAGGCCGTCACTGAGTATATGTTAATGTGATATGAATAAGAAGCTTAATTTATACAGCCCAGCTTCTAACTAAAATTACATATGCCAAGGCGTGGTCACACGTTGCTATGGTGACCGCCACGCCCCTATAAAAGGGGTCGGGCAGATGCGCGTGAGTCGACAAAACGTTAAAAGCTTGATGAGACGTACGATAATGTTCTCCTTTATACTTTTGTTATTAAAACGTTACGCGTCAGTCATATATATAGAACTAAAAAATATTTTTAATTTTATAACTAAATAAAAACGGCGCTTTTTTAAATAATTAAAATTCTGTTATAAAAAAAATTGTAGCTGTACTGAGGAGAGCCATTCATTAAAGAGTTATGATATCAGACCCCAGATTCGAAATCTAGTACTATAAGGATATATTGAATCGAAGCTCGAAGCTAAAAAGAGTGCAGTGCTTTATTCCTTTGCTTTTACTAGATGCCGTTTGGTCCTGCGCCTAATCCCTCTTTCGTCATTGCAGATCACTATTCCGTCGGTCAATAAGAGTAAAGAAATAGAACACCCGTATAACACACACACTTATATAATTTTTACCATAGTTTAAAATCAATTTGAAAGAATAATTGATATATACATTAAATTCGATATTGAAGCCACATAATATCATAAATTATAATAACAATAAAGGGAACTAAAAAGGCATAGATATAAAAATCAATGGAATGCATATTAAAATAAAATTCATGCAAATAATTATAATATAAAAATATATTAGAATCGGTTCAACAGTTGTATTGTTGAACTTGGTGTTAGACTATGCATTTACGTTTAAAACTTTGTTACTATTTTAAATGCACAAACAAGCTTATTAAAAAAAGTTTTTTTTTTTAATACAGTCAAATTGCAATTTGTATAAATTATAAAAAAACTAATATTCTTACGATAAGAAATGAAAACAGTAGGTAAGTGGCTCGTTATTTGAAAACCATTTTTGTGTAATATTCTACAACGCTATTTACTGAATGATCAAAGATAAGACCCGTATAACTTGACTACATAATAATTGACTGCTTAAATCTGAGGCGAACTCGTTTTATTTATAAATAATTATACTTTAGGATAATTTATGAAATGAATACATTTCACAACCAAAAATTGATTGGAATAATTAGTAAAAAACGTGCAGACAGCTTAGTCAGAATGAGATTTAATTTACAAAAATACGTTTCAAAATCTGTAAAAGTTTCCCTAATATACTTTATAAAGATATAAAATTAGTAGATTTCAAGAACTTATATGACTATTATAACAGACATTTTGATTCAACTCTAGTTGTCTCCAGTGGCTTCGCTCGCGTTTGAATGCGGTTGGTAGTCAGACCATTCCTGGGGTTCAAACGGACTTTATATAAATATTATTAAATTCGATTCAGTGGATTGACCATCAAAACGTAACAATCAGACAGAGTAACCTTTACAAAACTAAAAGTCTGACTGCAATAATTACATTGTTATTTTAAATGACGTATAGCTTAGCTTGTCCCAAACATTAAGTCTTAACTCCATTACCCCAAACCATAACTATGACATTCGATTTAAATGTTTTCATGATAATCGTAGATTTTTGCTATACTTACCCATTCAAAGAATTCTTATGTTTTTTACGTTGCTTCAATAGAATGTTTTCAGTTATTTCTCTAATTAAATTGTTAAATGAAAAACTTAGAATAAGTCATCAGTCATTACTAATAGTGCAAGTAGGTAATGTCAATGGCATATTAGAAATGTTTTATCATACTTTTAGTTTCGTAGCTTTTTGAAACTAAATTATTTTGAATTATTATTTACAAATTATCAATCATGATTTATTTCGCCCAAGTATGCATATTAGTCTGTATTGGTCTCCACTACGAGTATATCTTCCAAAACCCGGTTTCACTGAAAAAGTGAGCTACAAAGTGAGTTCTTATAAAACAGCTGTTTATCTAACTTATAATAATAAGTAAGAATTTTAATTAATAAGCCTGGTGACAAAATATAAACTACCATATATATATAATAAATTCATATACTTTTTAATAAGCAACAAGACCACTTTAAATCACTCCTGTTATACTTTATACCAGAATGACGTTTAACACCTCATATAATGGTATTAAGTTACAAATGCTCCCGACATTGTGCTAGTGAATGGCGCTCGAGTTACGCGTTCATTTTTATTATAATTGTCACTTTATTGCCATTTAAGCGATTATGGATAAGTGATTTTATCGTCGTAATAATACACCATTTGAATTCGAATTGTAATTTTAATAGTATTTTCAACTGGTCTTATTTTGTTATATTTCCGTTAATATTATCTGTATTAAATATTATGTTTACATTTTTTACATATCAATGTAATATCAATTTTAAGAATATTGCCTTCACTGGTGAAAAGAGTGACAGGAGTGCGATTCAACGTGGAAATACTGCTATCATTCTTGACACCATCGCAGTCAAGATTTAGACAATAACTATTTATAATTCATATTTTGATTTTAATATTTAAGGACTTGATGTAAATAAAAATTCTATACATGTAGGATATTATAAGCGTTCTTTTTTTAAATATCAAATCAACATTTTAATCTTTCTAGTAAGTATACTCGTATATTACGGCATAGAGTCGAACTTGTATTTTTTTCTTCAAGGTCTTAAGGTTATTTCGGGAAGGATCAGTTGAAAATATTATTAATTGCTTTTAATTATGTACGATACGCTAAATATGTTGTAGCACTATAAGGGTCAAACAGGATCCGATACTTACTCAATCCAAGCACCATTTAGGATTTCAGTTATTTATTCATATAAAATAAAAGGATACAGTGTTTGTTTATTATTTAGTCCCGGACGATATGAAAATATATAAGATATATTTTACACAGTATATATATGTAGTATCAATCTGTAAATGTGAAAATCTTATATGAAGACCTTATCTCTTTTCGAAGAAAATGTTTTGGAGTTTATTCCACTACGCTATTCCAATTCTTTCTGATGGATACAAATATGACAGATTTTTATACGACACATGAAGATTTCCTCAAGCTGAATGACAGAAGTTAAGCAGATATGAACCAGTGGCTTGATCTAAATTGAACCCGCAATCGTATCTTGTCTCAGCGTAAAAAAAGTTTGATACCGATGAATTATTTTTAAAATACAAATAATCAATACATACTTTCAAATTCATTTAAAATCTTGAATTTGTGCTTCCAGACACAGCGAGCATATACAAAATATTCATTAGTTAAATTGTATAAATTACCGTAATGTGATCCGATTCCAAAATAAACAATACAATAATAAATTTCCGTATTAATACGTCTGAGTATATAGGTGTGTATATAGGTACCAACCTAACAGATGAGAGACGTCAAAACTTACTCAATAAAGGCCCTATCTGACTTCAGCGTCTAACTTTGTAAAGATTAAGCTTCGACTTCATTATTTGCGCTTCAACTTTATCAATGCTGTTGACTTTAGTCCCGGGAAAAACAAGTCTGGCACAGACGAGGCCGTCTCTCTGAAAACAATGTTCTTCAGTAAATACAAGAACTCGCATAGATATAATTGAATTGTATGTCGTTTACGTACGTTAAACATTCGAAACATTAATCGATATTTAAAAAATATTTCTTACTTTTTTATTATTAAAATCGTTTTATTAATATAGAGTTTACAAATAGTTATGTCACCATTTCAGAAGATTATACTGAATGTAAGAATATTTTGTATAGATTCTACTGAGAAGAATTTGTGTTTTACTGAAATTGAAATTATGACAAGATATGCAGTAGATTAATTATTAAATACTATAGATTTTGAGTATTTATTATATATTTCGGAAAAGTAAAAAACGATATATCTATATAAATTATCAATACGTACGATTAATTTTTTTCATAATATTTTATGCAAATGATAAGAATGTTTTTTTTTAAATAATAAACATTTATATTTCACAAATACTTTATTTTTTTACTAATAACTATATTAATAACTAATAACTATATAAATAAAAAAATGGTACTTGTCCCGTTGCTGGGTGAAAACCCTTATATCTCTTTGAGGAGAAGACTTAGTGCCGATTTGACTATGCAGCTCCATACGGTTTAGTAAATTATCATGACATGCCGGTTTTCTCATGATCTTTACTGCTAAGAATCAGATTAATAATAAAGACAAATTATGCATGTACAAAATTTAGAGGTATTCAACTGGAATCTATATAAACATAAATATAGATTTTGTGAAATCATTTATAATTTGCTGTAATTAAATATTTTGATAAGTCTTATAAAATTAATAATTTAATAAATACGTAAAAGTATATATAAAAGTTTTTTTTTATTTACTTCATAGCAATCAAATTATATGTAAGATTAAGTCAATTACAAATAAAACCAAATAGTTGTGGCTTTATTTTAATGCCGTTAATAAACGGAAGGCAATAATTTTATATGAACTTAAAATCGAATCATGTGTCATCATTCAATTAAAAATAAAAGCTGTGTATCCAATAGACTGACAGATCTAATAAATATTATAAATTATGTTGGTAGTACACTACAAACTCTTAGTTTGGTGATATTTTCTCTATCAGTTTATTTACTCAAATCGACCCGGAAAAAACACGCCCGATTTAAACTTTGCAATCACTGCGCCCTGTAAATAAGCAGCGCTTTGCTAAACACTGCATAAGTTTAGCCAAATTTATTTGTGTTTGACTTACAAACATTTCAACCATTCAAATTCAAAAACTAGGAAGAGTTAAAATTATATTATAACTTATTTACTGGGAGATCACTTAAATTATAGAACATAGGTTTTATTTTAGTACAAAATACATTTCATTAAAAACATAATTTTCATAAATGTTCAACGAACGAAATTTAAAAAAAGTTTTAGTCTTAATTGTACCAAACTCGGATATAGAACTCATCTCTGTTATATGACAGCGACAATGATATTGACAGGATGAGACAGCTCTTACGAAAAGACTGCAGTGAACTGTTAAAAAAAAATATCGTATGAATTAAAAGATACGAAATAAAATTTCTAAAGAATATTACAAAACCAACAAAATTTAACACACCATTTTGTTGTAGTGGGTGAACTGATATTTTTTCTTAAACATAGATCACTCACTAACATGGATCACGTGATAAATTGTTACACAGATACAGGAAAAACTCAGGAATAACTCCTGAAATTCCGTACCGCGGCTTTTAGTTTGGATAGAAAATAATTTTATCTAGGTCATGTCCCAATCGTATGTGATAAAATTGCTCTTTCAGAATTAAGATATTTTCGTATATAACCTGAAAAAACAAAGCTTACAAAAAATAAACCTTTGATAGTAAAAAGTAACATTACAGCCCATAATATCCTGGACAAAAGTTTTCTTCCTTGTTTACGAGAATAAATGGTTACAAACTCAGAAGTACGAGTATTAAAAGTATTTGCTGGTAGATATGAAATATTGACGATTCAAAAATGCTTTATTGTTAAGTATTGAATAAAATAAATATTATTTGATTTGATTTAATCAAAAATAAATAAGTTATGGTATATCTACTATACTATAATGACTGTTTAGTAGCTAACATGGATGGCTAAAGATATTAAGATCCTGATACACTTCTCTAGTGTAAATCTCAGGTCAAGCACCATGTTACATAGACTATTTCTGCCAACAAAAGTTCAATAATAAGCCGGTTAAATAGTTAAGAAGTTGGAAGTATTATAGTAAAGTGCCTCAGACACTAAGTAAAGCCGTTTGTTCTTCATCTGATCTCCCTCCGATCGTGTCGAATTGCCGTACCACCGGATTATGCGACTGAGCTAATAGAGTACGCTCAGGTATAACACCGTATATTACCGTTTGGATGAGCATTCCTAATGACAGCATTACAGCTAATGCATTTTAAATGGCACAACATTACGGTAATATCAACATATATTTTTATGGTATAGGTTGGCGGACGAGCAAATGGGCCACCTAAGTAAGTGGTCACAACTGACCATAGACAATGGCGCTGTAAGAAATACGGATTGGAAGGAATGGTTTCCTTAAATCGCCAATGCGCCACCAACCTTGGTAAAGAGATGTTGTATCCCTTGTGTCTGTAGTTACACTGGCTCACTCACCCTTCAAACCGAAACACAACAATACTGAGTACTGCTGTTTGGCGGTAGAATATCTGATGAATGGCTGGTACCACCAATTATTTGAATACTTAGTTACATACGATATTAGAATTATACGAAAAATAAGATTTTTTCAAGAAAATTATAAATGCAAATTTTGACTGTAATGAAATTTGTTTAAAACATTAATACATACATACTTCCAAATATCAATAGTCCATTGAAATGTTACATTGACTGAACTTTTTCTAGAGGACGTTATTTTATTTATGGGGCATGTAGGGGGGAATGTCATGTCTTGAAAAAAGGGGTGGAAACATATTTTTAACTATATCTCTGAAACTATTAATTGTACGGAAAATTTGTAAGGACATAATTGGTAGCAAATCGTTGGGGCTACAATTATATTTATGTGACTTTTTACTATAAACCTTAAATTTAAAAAGTTATAAGCAAAAAAGTGAGAAAATTTCACCACGCGACCAAATTATACGAGCATCTAATTTAGTTCAGTAAAAATACTTAAAGTTGTAATTTGTTTTTATATTAATATTAGGGTGCAAACGGACAGATAGGCTTATTGTTACCTCTGATAATAAACGTTAGTACTATGAAATACCATTTCTCAAGTCAATGAATACGTCGCGGGACAATCTCTTAAGATGTTATTTATTTGTTGCCTGAATACAGAGTATTATTGTTTAGCGTTATATTAACAGTTGGGCGTAGTTTTAACACCACTACATCGTGTAACCTATTCAAGGAATATGGTATGTTATCGTATGTTTACTAAACGGCTCTTATATTGCACTAAATCAAATAAATATATTTTTACTCAAATTATTTCGATATAGTAATTAAGTGCGCTATTAGTATTTTACTAAAATTTTGAATTTTTCCTTTGATAAATTTTACTATTATTTTAAATATCAAACGACTATTAAAGTATACTTATTGCCTTACTTTTTATCATGTGAAATAATAGTATTTTTTTATAAAGCTCGTTGTTATTCTTATAAGAGCCAAGACCTAATGTTTGAATCTTCTAAAAGAAAATTGTAACGTCTTCGAGATTTAAGACATTCGTTATTACTTCGAAATAGTATGAACCCTGTTCACGCTACACAGACCGTAAAGTAGCCATGTGATAACAAAACTAAATCGTTAATAATATAACATTAAATTCATTTACCCGTGAAATATTTTCACATCAAAAGAATTTTTTTCGCCGACTCGTGACACACACCTGGACTTTTATTGAACCATTGTGCATGTTTTTAGGTAACAAAAATCTACAACCTCGAAACGAAGCCGGAAAACTTATCACAAGATTCTCTTAAATGATAAGTCTAAAACATGACGACGGCAAAACTTTAAATGCCAAATATTTAATCGGAAAATAAAATAGTTTCGATGATAAAACAAAAGAATAACGGAATTGATTATATTTTGTGTTTTCCGGAATATTATGATCTCCAATTATATTATATATATATATATTCTTACTTCTCCTTGACCTTGTCGCTTGGAAAGACAAAATTACTGATGATAAAGATATTTGTCTAGGAACTGTTACTTACATAGTTATAACATATTAATAATAACTTGACTAACTTAGAATTTAATGCTATAAATTTTACTGCAGAGCAAAATACTCTTCTCTTAAATACACAGTAATTAAGTGCAGCAGTAAAAGAGGAATAAATAATTCCTCGCGATGTTTACTCACGACAGAAAGCTTTTTGGGCATATACAATTTATGACATTTAATTCCGTCATTAGCTGATTGGAGTTATACTGTTTTCACAAAGAGCATTTAAATTGTCGTAACAACCAATTATTTTTAAGCGTATCCATCTCTCATAATCCTTATGTAAGTACCTCTAACTCTATGATTGTGGAAAACCAAACTAAAAACGTTTCCAAGGAGACTTTAGACATTACAGATTGCTAAATCTTGTTCATGCAGTTTGATGACCGACCGACAGTAACTGAATCCCAAATAAAATGTCAATGTTAAGTAGCTGATTGGACTGGGGAGGTTCGTTGGATTCGTTTCATTTCATGCCAGCATTTGTATGTGATGAATAAACCCCCCGGACTGTCGTCAATGTAGATTTTTTGTTTCTGTTATTACCTATAGTAATAACTGAAACAAGACTAGACCCAAATAGAGACTTTTTATAATATAATACAATATATATAATCTATACCAATAATATAAATACGAAAGTAACTCTGTCTGGTTCCTCTTGACGCTTTGACCGCTAAACCGATTTAGATCAAATTTAGTATAAAGATAGTTCGAGTCCTGGTGAAGGACATAGGCTACTTTTTTAATTTACCCCGCGAGAGGATAATATGATGTGCTACAAACTTTACCTAAGTTTTATAAATTTCATGCGTGCAAGGCCGCAGGCTCAGCTATTAATAACATATACATAGATTAAAACAGAAGTAAGCACGAAAATCATAGCTAAAAAATCTTGTAATGCAATTTTTATATAATGATAAATTCAAAACACGCAAGCTTCATCATCTTGTTCCCTGGATTTGAACATTACTATGGAACCTTTGCGAACCACGTATTTTTTGCGGAACATAATGGTCGTCACGTAAGATAGTATTTTTTTAGGTAAAAAGAGTACAACGATTCCGGGTACAATTTGTTATCCAAGATTATATAGCAGGATTTTTTCCGTACATACATTTTTTTCTTCAAACTAGATGAGAACGTATTGTTCTTTATTCATTGATAAATTTAAAGTATAATTAAAATATAGAAAAGAAGAGTAAGTGTTATTTAAATTTCATGCTCAGTATGTAAATGTCATCATCATTTCCAAATCTTATCAATTCACTGAACATAGAACATACCTTTTCTGCTGTGCCAATTCACATAGGCACCAATGTTAATTTATTGGAAATACTACAGTATTCAAAACGAATATCTTTTGAATTTTACAATTTTCTGAATTTAATTTAACAATACATATTGCGAATCAGTGATTGAAAAACCGCGTGTTTTATTTATAACACACAAATACATATAAAAATATTCGTAAGAGATTATTAACAAATGTTTGTTTCTTTTTTACGATATGCGTTGGCGGACGGCAAATGAGCCACTGCGGGAAGTAGTCAAGCAGAGCCCATAGACGTCGACGCTGATAGAAATATTTACCATTCCTTACATTACCAATTCCTCTCATTATCAGTTTCCCTTCAAACCGGAACACAACAATATTAAGTATAACTGTTTGATTGAAGTATTTGGTTTGGTTGTATCTGATGAGTAGTTGGTAACTAAAAGTGGTTCTCAAAGTCCTACCACCGATTATCAAGAATACAATATATTACATGTAACCTCTTTTTATACACCCTTAATTATTTAATAGTTTTTAGACTACTGAAAGTAATATCAAAATAATTAAATTTAAAATTTGTCTTAACAAGTATCAAATGTTGTCAGACATTTGTACTTAGTATAAAATATTGTTATTTGAAATAGTTGCAGTCTTGAAATATTGCTGTTTTTTTTTTGTAGATAATGACACAGCATTTCATAACACGTGTAAGGGCTTAAGATATTTTTTACTTTTAATATTAATAAAAATAGAAAACTAATTTTGTAGACTTAATTTTATTCTTAAGTTGAAATGAAATAAATAAGTAAATAAGACAAGTGGGATTGAAGTAACTTATCATTGGTTCCATGATATATATATTTAATAGTTACGTAGAAGTATTTATAAAAAAAAAAAAAAATTGCGATATTTTTTAAGATTTTTGTTTTCTAATATCAAAAAAAAAACGAAAGATTTTTCCGCTCTTTGATTTTTTATTATCAGTTAATGAAATAAACTTAACTATTATTTATCCTAAATGAAAATCAACTAATACAAATCTCATATTAAGGTATGTACTTAATGTTTACAAATAGTTCAGGTGTTTAACTACGGTACAACATGTGTTTCACTTTGAACATCGATTCTCGGTTAGGCGTATTTCGATTGGAAGGTTTTCTTGAGAATGGTTCCGATTTCTTACGAACGATCGCTACTGCCTTAGTATAAGTAACAACTACATTTTAATTAGACGTTAGTTTAAATAAAACAATAGTGATACCGTATTTAATTTAATTAATGCTCGGCATTGATTACTCTTCGTTTATTTTATTTATACGGAACCCAGTATATAGAACTTACGAACTTCAGCGTTTATAACACATGAGGAAGCAATCGCTACATGTGTATTCATTTATTTAGGACGACGTTTGTTTATTATTTTATTTGCATGAGAGAATCTGATTTATATAGAGTCCAGTAGTATATTAAATTTTCATTGTGTATTTAGCTTATGAAAGTAGAAATTTAATTAATTCGGTTATGATTACAACTACAGCTATTATGTTATTGAGTTATCATTTTTTCATTATAATTTAACAACATCCACGGGCTCCTAGTTGCCCGTTCCTTTTTTAACATTCTACTTTAATACATTGTGGCGTTTTATATTCTATATTACTACTGAACATCAGCAGATCTTTGCTGGACCTCGAGCTAGTCGTCTTCTTGGAAGACGTGGCCCACACTGACTTTGTTTTTCAAACATTATAATTACGATTACGCTATATATAGTTATCATACGAAAGGTAAAATAAAAAAGAGACTACTAATTTATTTAGTGTTAGGCTTTGTACAAGTTCGTCTGGGTAGAGTAGGAAAACAGGCACAAGTTACATAACATCGTAGTTTCTTAAAAAGTTGCAGTAGTAGTCATAAAGAGTACTGTATCAAATAAATAACAATACTGATTATTTTACGTAGTACCCAGAAGTCCTCAAGATTGGCCTTGCAGTATTTTTACTAATTCTTTAAATTCCATTGGATTTTTTATACAAATAAATGATAGCCGTACACAAAACTGATAAAAAATGTAGATATAGCTCTCTGTGTAAATTATTAAATGGAACATCTTTGAACTTCAAAGTTGGCCTTCAAGAAATCTTGTAGCGATAACCTTTGTATTATATTTTCTTTTGTTTCTTGATATCGTATATGGAACTGTTTAAATAAGTGATATATTTAAGAATATACAATTTTTTTAATTTTAAAGTTTAACTTGGGCAAACATTTCTGCTTACCTGTGAGTTTATGTACGACACATAAAATCCTTTGTAATACTAGAAAATCCAAACTGTTGAAATATTACACAATGTTTGTTACAAACATATCTGTTTCAATTTCGTCCATGAAAGTGTAGCTATGTATGCGTTGATCCCCGCCGTGCTCCGGGAAGCACGTTAAGTATCAATCGGTTATTATTGATACATATTACAAAACTCCGACAGCGAATTAACTGTACATCGAATTCATTTATAATGCGTACGTAGTACATTGATATTGAATATCATATGAAATAAAATAAATGCTCAAACATGAAGCTGTTTATTGACATATACAAAATAGAATGACAGAAATAATGATTTTAACAATTAAAAATAAATTCACCATATTCATTAACGTTTTAGTATAAATATATACATTACTTCAATTTAATAAAAAATATATTTGTCTACCTTTTCATACAATTTAATATTACTAAGCTATACGTTTACAGCTATATAAACTAGCTGCAAACAGGTAAAAGCCTCCTCCATCAGCTTCCATTTATTTCTGTCATCGGCCTCGATGACATTATTCGAGCTCGCACATAGCTGCGGGCGAGTATTTTGTATACCAAATAAAGTCAAAACATAGCCAGTAGGTTTATTATACTTTTATTTTTATTTATTTATTTAAAAATAAAAAATATATATGAATAAGCTATTTAATCTTTAAAATTAATTATAAAGTCACATAAGTTAATAGATCCCATATATTTTTAAGTTTAAAATTTATACTCGCAATAAGAAAAAAAAACGAAGATGGCCCAGTGATTAGAAAGTGTGCATCTTAACCGATGATTGTGGGTTCAAGCCCAGGCAAGCACCACTTAAATGTCATGTGCTTAATTTAAGTTTGGCGGTGAAGGAAAACTTCGCGAGGAGTCTGCATGTGTCAAATTTCAATGAAATTCTGTCACATGTGATCCACCAATCCGCATTGGAGCAGTGCGGTGGAGTAGACTCCAAACATTCTCCTCAAAAAAAGAGAAGAGGCCTTAGCCAAGGAGTGGGACATTGACAGGCTGTTACTTATATTAAGCAATATATTTTACTCTTTTAAGCAATAGAGAAAAGAAAGTTCCTTTGAAAGTTACAATTGTGTTTGATTTTTCGTCTTAATGAATATGATGTCGTGATTAACAAATATAATTGACACTGCAACCATATTCTAGAAGGTAAAGTTAATTTACTCGTGAATATATAATTGGAAGGGATTAGGGTAAAACAAGAAGCCGCCCTACTTGGTGCCTTTGAATACCAATAAGATATTTTTGGAGGAGAGCAGACGCGAGACAAACACATTGAGAAAAATATCTCATATTTTAATATGAAGGCATAAGTATGCTTATTACGAACTATCATATATTTGCTTGCTAATATTAGGTTTATCCATTTAAACGAACATTTAATGATCAAGCTATATTTAAATTAAATTCCCAAAATAAATTAAACTCTAATTTTACATAAATTCTAATTGCTTAGTACAATTTTTAATTATTTTTACTCTATGCATATCAACTAAGTAAAGTAGACGTAAATCAGTACCCTTTTAATACTTTGAATATCGATGAGCATGACGATGTTAAATGTAATATTTTGCTGTACAAAAGTATTTTTAAATATTTAAAAAATAATAATAACAGTAGGATATCAAACGTACATATAAGCTATCTGTTGTTTAGTATCACTGCCCATAAACATTATTACTGTAAGAAATATTAAACAATACCTAAAAATTTCAAAGCAATGCTAATCATGGAAACTGAATTACGATGCATTTATGTCTGTAGTTGCATAGGCTTTTGTTACAGACGTGAGTGATGCTCAAACGGAAGCTGAGCAATCCGTATTTTGGCTTGATAGCCAACTAGTACAAAACAAATCGGTATTCCAATTCTGTTAGCAGAAATACATTAGCTTTTTAGTTAATAAAGAAGATAAAATAGTAAGGACAGTTACATACGTATGTATGTGTGTCGCGTCTCTTAAATAGGCGTCACAAATGTAATTATTCTCGTATATTTCTTTACAGCAATTTCCGGCGGATTCCGCGTAAAATAAAACAATTAAAACTAAACGAACTGCAACCACAAAAGACCAAAAAATTTAAATATGTTTTATTCAAGTAAACTTAAATGTAAACAAGATTTCTTGCCTACCGAAAAAGAGAAGCAAAGACCTCAGTAGATTACAGCTAAATACTAATCCACATACACATTAACAGCCTGTAAATTTCCCACTGCTGGGCTAATGCCTCCTCTCCCTTTGAGGAGAAGGTTCGGAGCATATTTCACCACACTGCTCCAATACGGGTTGGTGGAATACACATGTTGCAGAATTTCGTTGAAATTAAACACATACAGGTTTCCTCACGATGTTTTCCGAGCACGAGATGAATTATAAACACAAATTAAGCACATAAAAATTGAGTGGTGCTTGCCTGGCTTTGAACCCGAAATCATCGGTCAAGCTGCACGCGTTCTAAGCACTGGGCCATCTCGGCTCTTCTAACTAACTCCACGCTTTTTATAATCTACATAATTTTTTATTAAGAAGCGAAATATATATGTATTAACACGAGTTAAATTAATTAATTATCAAAGCTAAAAGTGTCTGCGGGATTTTATTATTGAAGTGAATGTGTTGTCTAGGGAAGGATGTATTGACTTTGTGAAGACGGTAACTTGTGTACAAGTTTGTTTTTACTTTCCGTCTATAAATACGTTAATAATGTTCGTCACTGTTTTCATCAATAATCAATATTATTGTGGATATATGTGATAATTTTTTTAACTCTGTCACAACTCCCCGAAGAGATAATTAGAGCTCTGAGATTGTAAACAGTCCGAACGGTTACTTTTTAAATAATGAATAGTAAACCGGGGTAAACCTTCAAACATAGAAATGTTTGAAGGTTTACCCCGAGGGTACAAACATTAGACGTAATAGAATGCAAATATCTAAAATATACTAATCCAACAGTTTTGATATTAGTTATTTAAACATAAATATTAAATCATTCACTACAATAAAATCATTATAGCTTCGAAATTTAAATATAATGTAGCTCAGCTTACGTTGGAAACGTCATAAGTCGTTTTACTAATCTGGTATTCTATAGTCGTTGGGTATTAGGACAATGTTGCTTAGATAAATAGAGAGTACAATGATTTCATATAGATGCTCGCAGCTACGTCCTTGTTGTCTAGAGTTTACGTAAGCTTGTTGATCTGAAGGAGAGAATTAGTATGGAGCCGAGGCATCTGACGACAAATTGTTGTCAATTTACTTGCTAATTTATTATTCATTGCTCTGTAATGAGTTGTCTCGAAAGACGTTGACTTCCTTTGACTTTTTGATCTCGTTTGTAATGTTTCTTACAAAAGATTTCTATTATTTATAAATTTTTGGAATCTTTGAATATGGAGGATATTTATTTAAATGCTGAGCATTGCGATGGGGTGAGATTTTCGGAAGTCATAATTGTACTTAATGTATATTTTTGAGAGTAGTATCAAGAGCGTGAAGAAAAAAAAGGTTAGTATTTTAAGTATAGTTTCGGTTTGCTCGTAGTCATAACAAATCCACATGCGTCAAAACAATAATTACCTAAGAATGTGTATCGATAATAATAAACATATTTTATAAACGGCGCTTCAGGGTGTGTTGGAGCAGACTGTTCCTTCTAAACTCCAAGCGTAGGTACTCGCGAAAGTGTACCTTGTTCGTTAGTGGAGGCCAGGGGGAACGGTGATTATCCAGGAAATACAAAAAACCGTTTTCTCAGCGAGTAAAAAAATAGCTCAAGCAGCTCCGAACTTTCAAATAAACGTTCTGAAATATTATAAATATGTAAAAACAAAATAAGACTTGATTGTTTTTTTTATTATTTATAAATATGTAATATCGTATGCTGTAATAAGCGATATATAATTATGTAAAGGAATATTTTTATTTAAAAAATAAAGCAAGCTATAATTCCAAACAATGTAATTTCATAAAACACAAAAGATATATTTTGAATTTCTCTTCACGTTGTTTATGATAAAACATATATATATATATATATATATATATATATATATATATATATATATATATATATATAAATAAATAAATATATATTGGACAACATCACATACCTTACTCTGATCCCAATGTAAGTAAAATTATCAAGAGAATAATTTTATGTTGCGACTAAGTCTAGTGGCCATTTATAAGGGTGCAGCCTTCAGTTTTATACGCTTTATAGTAATAATTAATTAACAATAGAGATTCAATATAAATTTATTATACAGGAACACGAAAGTCATTAGAAATTCCACAAAAATATATTAGATAATTTAATGCTGAATATTAATATTGTGTGTTGACGCGTTAATATTATATTAAATAATTTAATTATTTTATTATTGAATGTATTAAAAGAACTTTCGAATTAACTTAATTTTGTTGATTTGTTATAGTTCCGAGTATTGATCTGTTTAATTTAATTATTTAATCGAGCTGGCATGTTAAAATAATATAGAATTCAAAATTCAAATTCAATATCTTTAAATTAATTTTGATTTGGAAGACATACCTGCTTAATGACGTTTAGGTTTTAACCCGAGTTTTTTATAATAAAGTAAGAACGTTAACTGCCATTTTTTATTTAATTAATAATAATCTTGAAATATTATCCATTCTATTATAAATGTATCAACATCTAAATTAATAAAATAATACAACACAAAGATAGCGCCGTTGTTATAAATCCTGCCGTAATCCTTGCGTGATTTTATCTCGTAAAAGCTGTAGGCGTCAACCAAATCATTCAACACAACAAAATTCTTGGTTACGTAAGATTTGACAATTACGCTTAAACACGCTAAGAGCCTCTTACCGAAACTATTAGAGAAATGCTTTATAGTTTTACCTCAAATTGTTATTAGTTGTAGCTTTGTTAGAATCAAATTTAATAAAGGCAAATGGAGCTGTTAGTGCAATTTTGTAATATATCGTTCTATAGTTAAGTGAGGAAGCCAAAAAACTACGACATAGACACAATTATATTTTATCATAATTATAATTGAAATATGTATTTCTTTGTATCATCATATATTTATCTTAATCTTATTGTTATGTATATCGGTATATTTGTTTGAGATTTCAAAATTCGACATCTTTAATGGAAGTTGTCATAGACATGATTTTTTCACGGTGAAGGTTTGATCACTATCCGCTAGATTACAACTTCCATAGTTTAATAATTATGACAATTGAAATATAAATATATAAATAAAATTATGGTATATCGTTCTTTAATCAATATTTAATAAAAAGCGATTGCAAATCGTTGTCTTATCAACTTTGGCCGCTAAAACAATTCGTATTCTATTGGAAAAAATCCAAGATTGTTACTGCTAACCTTTTTAGATTTGTACTTGAAATGGAATAGGATTTCTGCATTTAGCACAGAGCAATTATGAATTTGGCGCAGATTTGACTTTCGACAGTTAAATTCGATGAGCCGTCTTGACGCGAGTTAGATTTGAAGATTTATTGGATTGAAGTTACTGTTCTAATGATCTGTGTAAATGTGTGTCATTACCCGGGAAATTGTTACAAACAAAGATTTAATGGTGAAATAATGATTATACAGAAGTTTTTCAAATTGGTATTAAATTATAAGGACGTATAAGGAAAGTATAGGCTGGTATTAAATCGGAATGAACAAATGACAAAACAGACATTGTGTGATTACTAAAATTTGTTACTCGTTATTACTGTAATTACTTTTTCCGAGCTTACATTATTTTCCTTATTTGATGGCTTGATGAAAATTCATATGAATAATATGTTTTTTTATTAAAAATGTTACTCGTCCGTCTTTGTGTGTGACCGCCTTTTCTTCTTACATTGCTACAACACTGTAGTAACAAACCTATTACATTAACAGCCCAAATTTCCCACTGCTGAGCTAAGGCCTCCTCTCCCTTTGAGGAGAAGGTTTTTGGAACATATTCTACCACGCTGCTCCAATGCGGGTTGGTGGACACACATGTGGCAGAACTTCGTTGAAATTAGACACATACGGGTTTCCTTACGATGTTATCCTTCACCGCCGAGCACGAGAATTATAAACACAAATTAAGCACATGAAAATTCAGTGGTGCTTGCCTGGATTTGAACCCGCAATCGTTCCACCATGGGGCCATATTGGCTATTATAGACATAGATAACAAGACTATAACAGATCATAAATAAATTAAAATAATGAAGTCGTTACCCTCAAACAATATTTTTGAATGCAGGCCAAGCCACTAATTGTTAGAGACAGCAGTTACTCTTCACGTAGATTCTTCTGCCGCTCAAAGAGCAAGCATCTACGACGGGCATTAAAAAAACTCCTGGGCGTTAAATTCTTCGTGTTTAGCAAAAATTTGTTCTGTTCTGTTGGGCTTTCTACTGGCTATCGTTATTATTACAATTCGTTAACTAATATTTGTTGTCGTTAACGAGACCCAGAAGTCCACATGGTTACCAGCCAAGACCGAAGTATCTTTCGAAGAATTCGAGGTATCTTAGAATTAAATCAGCAACACACTATATTAATATAATCATATGTTACGATAATATCAAATAATAATATTTTTTGAGAATAATACCTCATATATATCGTGGTTATAACGTTAACGGAATCTAAAATAATAAATAGAAGCCTTTATTTACGTGTAGCGGATATCCCTCATTCTGATTCTCTTCATATCTTATACATAAAAATAGATAAAATTCGACACCTTCAATGAAAGTTGTCATAGATATTCTACTTCCACGGTGAAGGCTGTATACCATCCGCTCGGATAAAACTCCCTGTTAACACGTTAACTTTTATAGTTAAACAAATTGCCATATCAATTGATATGCATATTTACAGGACTTTTTCTTTGGTTATATTCAAAGCATCTTCAAGATATCTATCTTTTGTAATATTATTTATTGTTACATTAAGGTACGAGAAGATATCTACATTAAGTCTTTCAAAACCTGAATCACACACACACATACACATTTCAATGTTAAATCTTAATTTATATTTTTACGGACAGTTAATATTATTAACATATGCAAATTCTCGCTTACAAAACGGCAAAGCGTGAAACATCAAAAACTAATACTTCTACATTTAATTAATTCAATGATGTAGCATATCGAATTATATGCCATTCGACTGGCAAACGGAATGAAAGAAACAAATTAAACGTGCCATTCAAAACATACCAACTGGCTCCATTCGTCACACGATGTCATCAAATTTTAATAATTATTTGCTATTACAATTGACACCATATGCTTTATTTCCATTCCATAGAGCTGGTTATTGAATAAACATTTTTAATTTCAAAGCAGTGATAGTGATTGTTGCGTTTTCGAGGGTAGTCATTGCACAACTATAGGAAGCACACGGAATGAAGTAGCTTGGAATTTTGAACTGTATTGCATTACTCCAGAGTTCATATTCTAATGACAGACACTGTGAAGGGTGATTATTTTATTGATAGTAAAATTGTTGTAAGTGTATTAAATATTTCATTTGAAAATTAATTTAATATAGATAATATTAAAGGTCAGTTTCGATTGTATTCATGTATATTCGAAACATATGCGGATACTTAACGCATATTGAAAATTCTTTATACATTTTGAATGTAATAATATAAATGTTTGGATTTGATTGTGATTGTGGCTGATTCGCTGAGAGGTTTTTACAACGTCACCGACAACTATAATTGGGTGCATGTTAAGTACTTGGAACCTCAATCTGTTGAATTTTGGTGTCAGGTTCAAGTTTCGTAATAAAGAGATACCATTATAATTTAAAAACTTGCAAAGTAAATTGTTTAGGAACTTTAATTCAATTACAATTACAATTAAATCGCGCCACACTCAAATATAATATGATAATCTAATGCGTTACAAGCTTTTAGTTAGTTTGTATAAAGTACCCCTCTGGTTGGACATTGCTCACTCATCGCATATTCTATCGCCTAACTTCAATACTTAATAGTGTTATGTACCGCTTTAAGGTTGAGCCAGTGTAATTACACGCACGAATGACATAACTCCTGAAATCCCAAGGTTTGTGGCGTATTGTCGATGTAAAGGATTTTTAATCGTTGTAACAATGCCAATCTTTCTATTGGTCTTCGTTCCGACTTATAATCAGGTGTCTTAGTTACCAGTCTGCATACCTACCTAAAATAAGAAAGTACTTCTAACATAAACAACACGAATAGACAGTCAGATCAATATATGTTTATATTCGGACATTACAAAAAAAATTGTCATGTCTGGCAATCGAACCTATGTATAATTATTTGATTAAAAAAAGTAATCATCTTATTCACTAGAACATATTTAAAAATTGCAAATATGTATTAAATTTATCTAATTCTGTGGCGTTCAGAGTATAACATTGTAGAATGAAGGATTAAATATTAATTTAATAAATAGACAACGGAACCCTAATGAGAGACAAAAACAAACGTTAATTAAGAGCTAATCTCGTCAGACACGTGACACAATCTATCACGCTAGAGGCGCTTGTAGTACCGAATGTAATTTATATTTAATGTACTCATCTATTTATTTTCAATGACGGTAATTTCATAATTTCAGAAAACTTCTTTGAAAGATTATTTAAATACGCCTATTATGTGCGTCTATATATAACTCTTTGTGTAAGGACGTATAAAGCAAAATTGTTAATCCTTTACATGATTCTGTATCGGTAAATCCATTTCAAATATAAAAATAAAACATTTTATCTGTAACTACAATAAAATATTTTATATTCTCGAGTATTGCGTTTGATCAAAGACATAAAAGAATATTTTTTTCTCAATAGAAAAAATTAAGAAATGTCCTCCAATCTTTACATTTGTTTTTATTTATACTCGTAATGCTTATAGGTTATTGAAAAGAGGTGGATAATTATTATATATAAAAATAATCAATAATCTTGTTATTAGAGATTTTTTTTTAAATCCTATCGTTTTATTTTTGTAAATATCTTTACGAGGTATCTCTATCTAGTAGGTACGATATAAAGCTTTTGACGCTTAAAATATTATTGTAATTAGAATTTATGTTGAGCCGAGATGGCTTAGTGGTTAGAACACATGATTATTCATCCAGCGGTTCAAAAACATCAAAGCTCCATTCGATTTTCAAAATACGTCATCCCGTGCTCAGTGGAGATGGAAAACATCGTGTGGAAATCGACACAATTGCACATTTCTAATAAAAACAGTTAAATATATATACACCAACCCGCAGCGTGGTGAAGTAAGCTTAATTAGGAGGTATCTTAGCCCAGCAGTGGAAAATTTATAGACATGTTATATTATAACGAAACAAAAACTATACAAACTAAAAAACATACAATTGAGAAACTCAAGAGTGATACACAAAGTATTTTTAATATCAATATAGTTTTTACAACTCTTTATAACAAGTACTTAACGAACTATCAATTATTTCAAGTACAAAATCACGTACACTCAACGTCAGTACTTATTAAAACAACCCCACGACACTAAATACCACATTATCAACAATACAAAAGAACACAATTTCACGCAGGGGTTTCAACGACAAAACGCATTTTTTTTCACCCAAAAACACATACAATAACATTATTTATTAGAAAGAGGCGGATCAAGGAATTTTATTTGGCATAAAATTTATTATAGATATGACGTAAAAATTGATAATAAGTGGAAAGTGTGTCGATAAGATTTAATGACGCGGCAAATGGGAGACGAGTGTGGACAGATGTTTTGCGCAAGAGGTCGCTTGCTTCGTGTTTTTTGTCCTTATTACGGTTGATATTAGTTTTATTATGGGTTTTAGAGATACATAGAATTGGTTTTGACTATATTTTTTGTTATGCTTCTGTGTAACATGAAACTTTTTATTAAGAGCAAGTAGATAGATTTTAGACCACCTCATTGCTCATAAACTTTACCAGTATGAAACAATAGTCATGTTTCAGTCTATAATTTAAAAATGTTGAGTGAGCCAGTGTAATAACATGCACAGGGGACACAATATTTACACTTTTGTAAGGAGTAGTTTATTCTTTCTGTAGCACCAACGTATATGGGTGTAGGTAGATGGGTGACCCACTTATCATCAGGGGGTCACAAGCTCGCCATTTTTTTTATAAAAAAATAACATGGTATTCAAAGCCTAATTAAACAATTGGTTGAGAGAGTAGATTAATATATACTACATCAGTCTTCCTTTCAAGTAAGTAAGTGATGCAAGTCACTCAAGCAGATGTTAACAGTGGTATAGACAGGTGATTTCGATAAAAAAAAACACAAAACACAAATTTGAAGTATTCTTATCACATATCAAATTATAGTTACACATATTAAGTTGTTTTATTACTAAAATGTGCGTTTCTCAAATTATCAATGAATGACGTAACGATAAACATAATATATACATATATATATTTAATTAATAGAAAACCAAGTGTGTCTTAGTAAATACACGCAAAACTGGTTACTTAATACGGATTATTAGAAAATACATTTCAGTTTAAAATATTAATCACGAGCTCAAGCTTTGTTTGTAATGTTAAGTCATTTAAAACATAATGAATAATTTGAAGTAATAAAAAAACTGCTATAAGCTGCATATTTTTATTGATATCGTTTAATATACAAATTAACACAATATCTTTTACTGTGCCTATACTGGCACAGTGAAAGGTATTTTTTTTATTTGTATCTATTATAATATGCCCGATACATATACATATTTGAAACGTTAACACAATCCAAGTAAAAAAAACAAGCTTAATACTTATTTAATAACATATTTTTTTTATTTAATTACCTATATATTTTAATTCTTATATAAAAACTATTTAGTAGATATACACAACACATAACTGTACATTTAAAGTCATCATTTAACTTCAACGAGCTATAAGCACATCTGCCGAATCAAAGATATCATATTAAATTCGATAAACGATTAAAAATAAGAATCATTCGTTCATTGATAACCATTCACCGTAGCAAATTTCATTCAATTCATCCCATACAATCACAAGTAGCACTCAAATACTATAAAAGACGACAGTATCTGACTTCACGCTTTGAAAAAGTCGGAGGCACGCATGAAATTCTATCGCACAATACATTATAAATATAATAAGATAACAGCGTGTCAATTCAACATTTTCTTCACACAAAAGCGAAAATTGTCCTAAATATACCAATAATAGAGGTCACATTATCGCAGCAAGTAATTCACAAATTTTTAACAATACATAAATTCAGTCCACTATCGACAAATATCTCTATAAATCTTAATACAAAGGAATACTGGCGAAGATTGAATGTCTCGTTGAATATTTAGTTGCATGTTAAGTTGGAGGAATCATAAGAATAGCGTCTTGTAAAACGATTTGTCGCCGCATGTCAAATGACTCTTATGAATGAACGAGTGTGAATGGAATGTAAGAACGGTTATGCAATCAATTAGAGGGGGCGGTACTTGTACAGATCATTCCAATTTCAAAAGAAAAGGTAACTCTTGTGTGTTCATGAATTTAAAGATATATTGTATAATTTTTGCTTCCAATCGTAGTTCATTCCATTTACCATGTCATTTTATTTACTAACTATGGTAATCTGTCCTTTGATATATTTTATATATTAAAGAAATTATTATTTAATCTTAATGTTCTTTGACGTATCAACAAATTATTTTCAATTCATTTGCTATTTTAATTTAATCGTTTAATAAAAATTTACAAATCAATTATTCGCCTGAAATATACTCATTAGAATTATCCATTCATATTTTTATCAAGTAGAAGTTGTCCCTCTACTGGTACAAAAAAAGAAAAAAAAAAACAAGAAAAATGTAGAGATAAAACTACACTTTTAAAATACTTATGCCATGGCCTTCTCGTCTCTTGATCAGATTTATCCTGTTTTCAAGCTCATTCTACCATGGTACTGCTGTATTACTGACAAGTGACAGACGCAGTTTCCATCACGAATTATAAACACTAACTAAGCTCATTAAAAATTGGGATAGATTTATACTCGCATTTTTGGTTAGAATCGTCGTATTCCATACACTGAACCATCTCATGGATCGTGGATTTAGTGGCCCCATATATCAAAAATTAACAAACGAAGCCGCTATCTAAAACGGTGACAATTCGCTTCAATGGTCTTATATTGCATGTGACATTCATTCATAAATCGAAAGTCGTTTAAAATTCGCCCCTATCTGTGTGACTATAGAATATGTTTTCCCAAATCACATATATCACTATCATCCATAACGCGTCTTTTACGTAAAAATTGTGTAAATTTTTCGGTACTTCACTAATGTGATTACTTGAAGTGACCGTGTAAAAGTAATGGTTTGTACTTAAACTGTAAGTAATGGATTTCTGGGACGTAAGCTTATGATCTAAATATATATATATATATATTGTGACTAAGTGTCCATACCTTTAATATGAGGTAGGACGTTGTGCACTTATCAATTATTCCAGCAACAAACGTCAATAGTTTGTACTTGGTGATAAAGTGCAAGCTTGTCTTGGTATCCACTCATAATTTATTTTATCGCTAAACAACACTACGTTGTTGTGTTTGAATAATGAGTGAGCCAGTTTATTATATGTTGTGTTTTAATTATACGCTTTAGGAACATAACTTCTTAGTTGCATAGGTTGGTGGCACTCAGGTCACTCATTTCCCAGTTCACCTTCATATTATAAATTTAAGTAAAAATTGAGTGAGCTAATATAATCAAAAGCTCAAGATCCCATAGATGGTGACGTATTGTAGATATCAGACAAGGTTTATATGTTTTTGTCAATGCTACGGCTCTGATACTACCAGGAATTTTTCATTTTTTATTTTGTATTCGCTTTCTTTGCTTCAACTACAGATTCCTTGCGGTCTATCTACCTTTTGTTTATAATCTGGAGTCTACGGGTGAAAGGCCACTGATAACATCAGGTGAATTTTCAGAAAAAAATCGAAGTCACCTGTTACACATACATACATAAAATCTATTTCAACGTGTCTGTCATGGATATTATTATTAAATGATCATCAAAGCGTTCCTTTCCCGTCCCGGAAGTTCTGTTGATACCGGATATGCCGTCACAGTTTAACTTGTATAGAAAATTAATACCACTTTCAATTCCATTATACCGCTAAAAGTTTAATTTTGTTTTTCGTTTATTCGAAATTAGTTCTATTACTGGTAAATTAACTTTGAGTGGTCAATAATGTACCAACTCACGTATGAAAACTTATGAAGCGTAACTGTTTTTCTAACCGACAACGATGCAATGAAGGAGGGTTATGAATACAGTAATTATTTAATATTATTAATCGACTAAATTTTGTTTTTTTTTTACGCGTTTTACCTTCGTGAAGTGGGTGCTATATGCGACTTGCCGGTGAGAACGCCTGGTGCGCCTAACTCACCGAAAAACCTACTAAAGAACCAGCAGCCACTCCTTCTCTTCAGGGGAATATCATGGGATAACCCTCCTAATCCTAGCGACGCTTACAGTGGGGGATAAGGTACGCAAAGCGCCGACGCCTTCTCCCCCGGTGAGTAGTTATACTATAGGAGTAAGATCTTCTTTGACGATTGAATTTAATTACATATATATGTCCCACAATAGTACCTTTGTGGACGCTAATACGTATAAATAACTTAATTAGTGATCGACTATTCTACCCCCGAACAGCGGTAGGATATTACTTTTGTAAAATTTCTTCAGGATGTTTTTCTTTATCAACGAACCTGAGGGAGTGAATACTGAAACATCTAAAATAGCCAGTTTCATCCATAAGCCACCATTAATTGAGGTTTCTGTATTTATAAAAATCTTCGTAAATATAACAAATCATACTCGAATGTTGATAAGGATTATGTTTACAGAATATTCACAACCCAACAAATAACATCCCATCAGTTAATATTATATATATTATTTAAATATAATTTTGCACTTCACACAGCCTCGGGCCCGGATATTAGCAGCCAATAAATGCTCAAAGCATATTTCATTAAATATCATTCGCAAATATCATTTAATGATAAAATGAAAGAGTTTTTTTAATGTTTTTGTTTTTTGCTTTACCACCCTTTGCTTTAGGTACCACCCTATCTTGAGATATTCTACCGCCAAACAGCAATAATTAGTATTTTTGTGTTCCGGTTTGAAGGGTGAGTGAGCCAGTGTAACTACAGACAATACCAACAGGCACATGGGACATGACATCTTAGCTTCCAATGTATGATATAAGTAAGGAATGGTTAATATTTCTTACAGTTTCATCTATGGACGGTGGCGACCAGTTACCATGAGGTATATTTATGAGAAGTTAATTAAACAATCTTCAGATAAATCCTTTGTGTTCTTAATATAATAAGCTAATTCCGCCAATTATCGCAAAGTTTATTCAGAAAATACTGTTTGAAATTATTAATACATGGTTATTTATATGTGCGTGATATTTAATAAGAACATTAATAATCGTCGTTGAGATTTCGTGTACAAGAGACAGCAATTTGTTTCACGTAATTGGCAGAACGTGGATCACGCTCAACGGAACAGTCAAAGATTAATCAACGTGGTCGCTTATGTTTGTGAGTAAACATCTATAATATATTATATACAACACTTGTGATAGAAGTCAGTTCAAGTTTAAATGGAACAGATAGTAAATTCATTTGAATGTCGCGTCTATCGGTCTGTTTAAACGTGTTAAATTAAAAAATGAATTAATGAAGTTTCAAACGGCTTACATCAATAGACTGGATAAAGTTAAATTGTTTAGTTTATTAAAGTTCTGTCTCAATTGGCTGAAATATAAAGATGACTGCTGATATTATCGGAAAAAAAAATGTGCCAATTGAAAACGCTGCTTAAACCAATAAAGTCATACCTTTGTATTACAATATAAATCTTATTGAATGATGTATAGCTAGTATAATCTTTATATATAAAAGCGAAATACCAATCACTGATTAATCACGAAATCTTAGAAACTATAGCACACAACCTTGAAATTTCGCAGGTAGGTTCGTTATAGGGTGTAGACATTCGCTAAGATTTAACGAAACTCCACCCCTAAAGGGGTAAAACGGGGCATAGAAGTGTGTTTTATAAATATTGCGCGGGTATAAATACTTCAATATATTTAAAAGCTATTACTAAGGTTGGAGGAACGCTCTTAAAGAAATATTTTTTCCTTTATAAAACAATTTTCTTCGATTTAAAAATTCTAAATAATATGATTGACAACAATCTCTATAAAACTCAATCTGTATCACAATTTATATTTATAGGACAGTCATATTACACGATTAGATTCGAAAATTTTAATTGCAAGAGTAATCTACATAAATTTATTACCGGTAACATGTTACGGACAAGTTCAAATAAAAACTGTATTACGTTAAAATACTATATAACAATAATTTAAAAAAGATGATTGAATACATTCGCATGACTAGTGATGTTCCTCCGGCTATCCAGTACAACCAGCCCGTCCCGTAACATTAATCACAACATATGATACTCAACAAGGTATGACGCTGCAACAACGAGTGCGCGAAACAAATTGTGTTTTGGCGTGACACATCGGGAATTTAATTTGCTATCCTACGTACAATAGTGAAGGGAACATTAATGATATCCCGCGAAAAGTAAAAATGTGATATCCATTGCTTACATTTATTTTTATTTATTATAAATGAAATATACCTATATACATATGATTACGTTCTAGTATATAGTGCCAGTGTGAAGTTTCGTAAATCTGTTCAACATTAGCATCGACATCAGCTATTATTAAACAGGAAGTCACACATAACAATTTCATAACGTATAAAAATAATTTTAAATAAAAAAGCAATAATAATGACCTCCTGTCCGATTACGGTCATGGCAGGCAATTAAATGGCAGAAACGCCAACAGCACAGGACATCATTATATTATTATGTGAGCGCAACCACAAGTGCACAGGTTTTCCTCATTCTCACTCTGAAAAAAGTTTTGGGGGGCAGGACTAACAACTTTACTTGCTTTCGGTACGTAATTGTAAACACTTTTCGATGCCAGACGCATACGCACGCACGCAAATCAATAAATTAATATTTATTATTATTATATTAATGGACTACTATTATTAATATTAATGGACTCGGAGCTTGAACTTGGACCCTCGGGGATCTATAAGCTCGCTAATAGACCAACGAGGTAGTAAAAAAAGCAATAATACAAGTATATCGTGTCATTAACTCCTACACATTTTCACGGATTAGTTTCGATCGTCAACTCATTGTAAACACCGTGAAAACACCATCAAATGTAACACACGTGTTTTATACACAAAGGGGTGAAATAAAGTATAGGGTTATTAGTCATTAAATATATTTCAAGACTTTATAATGGCAAGCATTTTAAAAAGATCAATGTGTTAGCATAATTTAAAAAAAAAAAAACTATATATTAAAAATGATAGATTATTTTTATTATTATACTCGTATATGAAAAAATATAAAGTACCGTACGATAACATAATTATCTTATATCCTGAACCACATGTACATATACATGTACGAAAAAATAAGATAAAAAAATTGAAATAATATACGAGTACATGCAAAAACGACTTACATGCGATTAAATTAATTAGTAAATTAGATAATTTCCGCTATATTGCCTTCTCAGCACAATGTACAATTTGAATGGAACTGAAACAGTTAACTCGGTAACGAGAAATTTTCATTCTCTTACGTAAAGGAAAATACTCGTATATGTAAAATAATGCAAATTACTTTTCATAGCAATAAAACTTACACTTACTCTACAACAACAGTTATTGTATTTTTAATGTTGATTTGAGATAGAAATAATAACTAAATTTTTTATTATTTCCAAAAAAAAAAACTAATTCATTTCACATTTACAATATAAAAAAAATTATAAAGATATATTTGTTTGCGTTTTTTTTAATTGAATTTAAATTATACCGTTATTTGAAATGAGAAGACATAAAAATAATTTTTAATTTCAAGATTACATTATATTTTTAACTAGCTGTGCCCGCGACTTCGTGCGCGTTTGAATTTAATAAAAAAGCGTGACTTTATTTTAGAATTATATGTAATTTAGATTATTAGACTAATTTACTCCTTATTACATCAGCTATCTGTCCCGTCAAAATCGGTCCAGCCGTTTCAGAGATTAGCCGGAACAAACAGACAGACAGACAGACAAAAATTGTAAAAAATGTTATTTAGGTATATGTACCGTGTATACATACATATGCATTTAGTAAAACGCGGTTATTTTAATATTACAAACAGACACTCCAATTTTATTATATGTATAGATTGGATATATTTTTTTAACATTACAATTGTTTTTTTTTTATATACAGAATACGTAGAGGCTTACAAAGCCACCTGGTAGTTAGCAGTTAGCCCATAGGCGCTGTAAGAAATATTAACCATTACTTACATCACAAATGCACCACCTACCTTGGGAACTAAGACGTTATGCATGAAAACAGTGACACGCACACTTCATACCAGGGGGTCAATTCTACTAACATATAACGGTTATAATACGTTCCCTGAACACATTAATACCCTACTAAGTATTGCTGTTCGTCTGTAGAGTATGTGATGAGTAGGTGGTATCTACCCTTGATCCCTTTAGCTCTCGCCCTTATCATAAGTCAATACAATAACAATAACATATATAGTTATTTACATGCATAACTTGGTCTACTTTAACTAATAAGTTAAACTAAAATAATAAAATCGATCCCTTTATAACCTTTAAACTATTTAATTTAAAATGTCACTTAAAAACGTATAATGCTAAAACGACAAAGGAACAACAAATTTCGAATAGTAAACTTTTAAAACATTTAAACCACTAAACGACAATGCGACAGTGGATCGTTAAAGCTATAATAAAATACAACAATGCTATTGTGTATTATATTCGTAAATGTGATTGTGGCAAGGGTGACATTGTACAAGAAAAAAAAATAAAGGATAAGCTGAAAGCGTGTAAGGTATTGATGTGTGGATTGTGCGTTAGTTATATATATAACATGAAGATTAGATTTGTATCTATTACATCTAAATCTAGAACCTTTCATGTTATAGTTTAAGCTACTACATAATGACAGTAAACTAGTCGTTTTTGTAGACTTAAAAATTAATTCTTTTTTTATTACTCATTATTATGTGGCAACATTAATCTGTTACATTTTTTTTTTTTTTTAGTAATGAATATTAATTCAAAATTGTATTCATCTTTATTGTCTTTCGTTTATTTTGCTTATTTCTATCAAAATTAATTAAAACAATATTAACCTACCTTCATAAGTCTAGAACACTTTAATTATATTAAATAATGATTACTCATAAAGTGTTCATTACATTTTACATTTACATATATAGAACATTCAATGATAATTTTTTGAAAATATACAAAATCGCTTTTCACTTAGACCATATGATTTTAAAAAGTTTGTCAGAATCTTAAGAGCACTTCGTTTGACAGTGATTGGCCACCGCGTACCAATTACAAGCCTTGACATGGGAATTTCTGACTCCTTATGTTTAGTGAACCGGAACGAAGAAGTTCTAGTGAATGAAACAATAACAAGTACGTATTATAGTAAGCAGATTCTGGCCGTACGGCTCATTGGTTTGAGGAGTTCGATATAAAGGTTCGATTGACCGTGTTGGGAACAGCCCGTTATTTTTAGTTCATTTCTCGACAGGCATTTTAAAGCATTCTGAGGTTGAGCATTATTAGTAGTAATTCAGGTCACGTGACTATTGACGTGTATAATTTGTTTTGTTTCGGTAGAATAGTACATATTTTAATCAACTGATTTAAATTAACTACATTTAAAAAGATCTTAAGTGCAGTAAGTTGTGATTGTTCTTTATTATTTCATTTGAATTATTTATTTTATTCAGCTTGTGCGAGATGGTTAAAACTTTATTATTAAATTGTAATTGCATTTTTGTTGTTTAGTAGCTAGCTTTTACGCTACCTAGTTACTTTACAAAAAATGTATTAGTTTCTCAAGAATTGGGAATTTACATTGGTTATACTCCCGTGCATCGTAAATTTAATGTAAGAGATATTTGTTGGGTGCGCTATATAATCTGCACATTTGGAAGCGATCAAGCATAATTGTTTATTTTTATAAACAACTATAAAATATTAAAAAGAAGTCATCGCCTCTTACCATGGAAATGATAAGAATGCTTCGTATTTATTTCTATGGCAGGAATAAAAAATGCTATGTAAAAAGGAAATATAGATTAAATTTTGGTTTTATGTTAAAAAATTTCATATTTTTTTTCTGAAACAGTAAAAAAGAATAAATATCCGATACTTGATTAACAAAAAGTTTTAATATTTAAAAGGTTTCTTAATTTAGTTTCCATCTTACGTAAATTGAAACTTAATTACTTAAATGAAGTATTTTAATATACAGTAAAAACAAATAAATCTGTAATTCAATAAAGTACCTCGAAATAACTGAAAGGCAAAACAATGATGTTAAGTGCTATTTGTAACATAAACGGAATGATTTTTATTTGTTTTTTAAAATAAATAAACGGTACATTGAATCGAAATTGAATTAATTGTAGCAGCGAATATTTTGACGCCGTCCATTTGCATATTTATAGTAAAACAATGTCTAGTAACATTCGATTCGATCGATCGATTTTAAAAATCGAATAGATTCATTGTTTGTTTGAACGCGATAATAAAATCAAATGCCAGACCGATTTAAAAAAAATGCTTAAGCGTTAGGTAGCTCATTGATTAAAAAACGTTATAGACTATGAATCAAGCTATTATCGATAAGACGGAGACGAAACCGCGCTGAGTAGATAGTGGTTTAATGGTTTAAGATTTTTGATGTTTCATAAAGAAGTAAAAATATTCAATTAATTGATACTTACAACTGATTTACAAAATTACGTAATGATTCTTGCTTTTTGAGTTTAATTCACTCGGTGGTAGAACCTTTAGCGAGGGTGTCTGGATAGGTACCACTCATTACATATTCTACCGCCGCTGCAGTAATACTATGTTTCGTTATGGTCTAGTTGAAGAATAAGCAATAACTAAAGTCACAAGTGACATAACAACTAAGTACCCAAGGTTTGTGGCGCATTGGAGATGTCAGAAATTTTGTATGGAGTCAATGTCTATCGATTATGGTGACCACTTATCATCAGGCGACTAATTGTCCTTCCAGTTCATCCGAATGTGATAGTGAAAGGTAACCGATAACGGTAATGCACTGACCTAATTAAGATTAAAATATCACAAGAATATTTTATTAGCTCTTCATAAGGAATACTCAAAAAAAACAGCATAATGATTGCTGACTATCAACTCTAATATTGACCGCTGATTCTGCTAATAAATATTATCATTTGAAAATTAAAAAAATAAACAATACTAATTTCGAAAATATCACCCCACTTCCAAATCGCATAGTTTAATTTTATTATCATCCCCATAGTTTGGAATGCGAAACACGTGGTGGCTGATTCGATTCCCGCTCAAAATATTAGCGACATGCATTCAAATTGAAAAGGGTGGGACGTGCGATGTTGACATATATTATATGTATATGTAAATTAAACCATTAAATAGAAATATGGTTTCATTTCGTTAATTGTTTCTGACACATTATAACAATCAAATATAATTAATATTTATAATATATAAATATATACATACCTATATGTTTATTATACTAACCGAAAAAAGTTAGTCAGAATTTTATGTTACTGTACTACTATGTGCTATAATATATACTAGGAAATAGTAATATCATTTACTTCCTGGTATGTAAATAATCTTACTCTAGTCTTGAGGTATCTCCATGTAACCAGAGTTAGATTTTATCAAACAACAAGCTAGAATAATGCTTCTATATTGAATAAAGTTTGTTACTTTGACTATAGTGCAGCGATCGTATTTATGGAAAGATAGAGCCTGTTTCATAATGGTTACCTCTCCTCCTCAAGGACATATCATCATGGTTTTAACCTTTTTCAATAACAATAACTTATATTTCAATTAGACAATCAAACCCATACGTTTTTTCCATATTAAGTTCCTTACATTAGATATACAAATGCTATAAATTATAAGTGCAATTTATTTTAAGAAGTCTATGAAGAATTTTAAATTAAAACATTTTTCAACATGAAATTGTTATTCATACAATGTTATATATATTTTTCAATGTTTGTATAACAAGTGTAGTTCAATCTATTTCACTTGTTATGTATCAACAATATTTTAAACAAAGACTTGTATAGAATTTTTCTTATAAGTAAAATAATACAAAAAAATGTGTTACAACTGAAGATAACTTACACAAATCAATGGCGACCAAGCAACATAACCGACAAATTCTCGACCTTATTCCACTAGCAAACGTAGAACTATCAATTTCTAATCCGCCTCCCAAACAAGCTTAAAATTTAAAATAAATCAATACATTGTAAACCATTCACAATTCATTGATGAATGAATGAAATAACCATGAATGAACAAGTGGATTGCCAGACAGTGAGGCGTCATATTGTAAGAAGTTTCTAAGAAAGCATTGTCAACTTTTATAGTATGGACGTTGACTTTGGAATGTACAATGTGCAGGTGGTCATTAAATTACCTTTTCAGACTCATTTCCGTCCGGCTTTTGTGTTCTGTTAGTTACAAGAGCTCGGTGCTTGAACTAATTGTATTCTAATGCCTAGTACAATTTAAGAACGTCGGTAAGAAATTATAAACAATACTAGTTGTCGTCCGCGGCTTCGTTCGCGTTTTATGGCTTGGTTGAGTTCAAGTTTGCTTCATACTAAATTTCGTCAATATCGGTTCATTGGTTTGGCAGTGAAAGAGCGACAGACAGACAGAGTTACTTTCACATTTATAATATTAGTATAGATTTAAATTCTAAAATATTACGTCTGCTAAGCCTAAAATATAAAAATAAATAAATTTAATTGTAATTATAATACTCTATTCTATGAGTTTTTATGTCTATGCCGTATTACAATTATTTTATTGTTCTTATAAAAGTAAGTAATAAAGTATTCTTTAGTAAAGTCAACTGTCCTCTTAACCATTTCTATATTATTTATCATAGTAATAAACATTTTATTCATACATTTTACGGTAAATAAAACGACTTCATAAATAACTAACTTCATTTACCTTTCGAATAACTCAGAAATATGTTTTGTCAATAATGTAAACTGCAGTATTACAAAAGCAATTTGAGGTAGCTTAATAAAACGCCGCATTGATAACATCCATAGTTTTGAAGTCGCTTAATAATACTTTGTTTGCCAGTAGTATATTAAATGAGTAAGTATGACATAAACGACCTTATCGTTAAGGACATGCAATGTAAAAATTTAATATTACTTCATGTGATGTGTATATTTGGTCATAAGTAACATTTTATTTATTAATATTATCATTTTACTTTTGTCTTAGTCTTACAATACAACTACACACAAAAACACGACTAATTTAATATCTATACATAATATAATCTTCATTTATTATTTTATTAAATTACCAATTAATAATTTATCCTAGCTTTTATTAGCCTAGCTAGGATAGTCAGTACTTGATCTATGTTTCGTTTGATGACCATGTTATTGTATATTAAGACTTGTCATAGTTCAACCATGTAATTGTTTTTAAAGATGATTTTTGTGTGGAATAAATATTATTATTAGTATTATTATTATTTGACAAGTTTTATATGAGTTTAATTATAACATGGATGCATTTGAAACCAATATTTTCTTAAATTGAGTATGAGGTCCCAAGACACAAGCTTGTTTCTATATTGTAAATTCTGTTAAAGTATAAGCTCTTTATTTAATTTAACCTGCAAGCAATAGATGTAGCCCATATATATGTTTATATAATTATAAACTAAGCTAAAAACTAATTGTCTTATGTGGATTCACTATGAATAAATATGACCAATAAATAAATTATAAAATAAATCAAAGATTTTATTTGGTTTCATTAAACTGGTGTAGTTTTAGTATTTTTACGTTAATATTAACAGTAAGTCACTGGATCAAATTGGACAATGCAAACAATCAAATCGGACACAATTGTTGCGAAATCTGCGATGACCAAATTTGTTAATTTTTGAAACCTGTCTGTGGCGGAAGATATTCTGACACATGTACCCAACGACCGGCTGTGAAGCAACATAGTTTAATGGACTTCGTATTTATATCATTCTTACCAAGGGGCCTTTACATAGGAGTTAGTAGAATTAGGAATTGTTAATGTTTTTTTTTTTTATTAAAATCTATAAACACTTACATAAGTTCTGCCTACTACAACATTCGCTTTGAACTTGAACGTACGTAATACATGAGCGATTTACTTCGTATGAAGCCTCCACGTTCATTGCTTTCCGCATCCAGCCTTCTTTTGTTTGATGATCTACAGTTTTTTTTTGTTTTTGCTGGAAATAGGCATAACGCGTTTCCCCTCATGAAATGACGACTGATATGCCGGAATACCCACAAAAAAACCAGCGGTACCCTCTCCGGCTCTTCGGCGGGCGCCACGGAATCGCTACGTGACGTAGGTTCTCTAGGCCTCGTCTGTCTGCAATCTTTCGACATACGTGACCAACTGACTACACAAATATATATAATGCGTATTTTAACAAACATAGATTAACAAGTCCAAGTTCTTCGTTCAAGTCCATGTACACCAGATTACCTCTGTTTTAATGACCGTTTTCTTTATAATCTTGGAGATGCTCGGACTACTCTCAGGAAATCATCCTCTTTATTTAATATCTTAATTTTATATAATAGTATTTTATATTTACTTAGTAATAACTTGTCATGGTTAAATATATGTAAATTAGTATGGATACGTTTATATATGCCTATTAAATTGACATGTATTTAGATTATTCTCTTATAACAAGTAACACTAAACTTTCTAGATTTAATAATACTATGATATATTATATCCCTGTGTAGTCGAGTTACAAAGGTAACAAGTTTATATTATAAATACACAGTCTTTTATTCACAACATATGGGAATTACAGAAACTAATTTATCTCAACGCGTGTTGACTACACAAAAGTTGCTAATTTCGATACTTTGGAGACGATTTCACGTGGACATCTAATAAAATAAAAACAGATTTTTTATTAATATTAATTACCTTAATTTAATTTCAAACGTGAAATATACTTATAATTATAAAATGAATCATAATTACACCCACCTGGATATTTAAACTGAATACCCTTTCAATTTTGTCTTAACCCTTTATTATTTATCAATAGGGAATTTCAACCTTAATTGTTGAGGAATATGGCATAGAATCCTTAAGCTTCTAGTAGATAAATATTTCGGTAATGTTTGCAACATATTGTTGTCTTGCCCATTGTTCCATTTCAATCGTGATGCGTGATCGTTTACAGATTCGACAGTTTTTTTTTTTTTACAATGAAAGAAATTTTTAGCAAAAAGGATTATTTTTTTAGTTTGATCAACATCAAACAGACGATGCGGATGAAATAAAATGCATTTATACATTATGTGACAGTATATATTGGATTTGGAGACCTTTCCAATCCGCAAATAAAAAGTTTAAAAATGTATAAAAAAGGTACCACATGGTCTTTTGAAATTTGGTCTCTTAAAACGGAATGCACCAATAACACTATGATCTAAGTGTCACATATTATCATGTAATAATTATCTCTTGTGCCTGTGGTCACAATAGCTCACTCATCCTTACAATCGGAGTAGAGCAATACAAATAATCACTAAAACCTACTAAAATAAAATTGTAAGTTACAACCTATATAGCCTCGCAGTTTAATCACAATTGATTTTCGTATGAAGCCTGAAGTGTCAGCGATAAAGAGACTGGCAGATTAGCACGATAACTATTAATATTAATACACGAACACTAACCATTCGTGTATTTACAAAGCGTGTATTAAACATATTTACGCATAAGATAACTAATTATCGATACTAGAATATTGTAACTATTATATATATGTATGTATGAATCTGCATTCAGCTGCGGAGACATTATAAATGAAACCTTTATTCATAAATCATTATGCTATTATTCTTATCTTATCAAATGAATACGACCATTCATTAAAACAGATTTGACAGTTGTGAAAGTCGCAGGTTCGACGGACATCGTTGTGCTATTGTTGTACCCACACCTACCACAAGTTTCACGCTTAACTGGAGGAGAAAATAGGAATAATAATTATTCCTTCCAAATAGGCAATGATAGGATTAATTAGACAAGTTTCCTTATTTAAAAACAATAGAGACTTTTTGTTGTGACTCTTTTTGTGTTTCGATTTTTTCATACTAATATATTGGTATTGCTTATCGATAAAATATATTTTCGACATCTACCAAAATTTATTTTTAATATTCAATTTATAATATATAGTTACAACGTATACATAGTAAGATTTGATTGAAGATTACGTTTAGTAAAAGTAGAGATAAATTTCCTCACGTTATATTTCTTTTTTGAATTATATTCTGAGAAATCGTATCGTTATAGTATTATAAGGTATTATTGTAAAATTTATGTATCTCTCAATCATAAAAGGACTATAAGAAATAAATCACCACGAATCAAACCAGTCGATACCATACGAGGGACGAAAAAAATATGTTTCAATGAAGCACTAATAATCACATCAAAACACATCATATTGCACTTAACGTTCAAAAGAAGTCCAAAGAGTTACTCTCAAATTATTCCTGACATGATAATAACATGAATTGATTCACAATTACTGCTATAACAATATTATTCAGCCCTTTTAATATTTCATAAACTAGTTCTGTAATAAGGGTTCCTGGAGGGCGGAGCTAATGTATACCCACCCTTCGATTTCTTTTACCAGTATCAAAATCACGTGTACAGCATACGGCTCATATTATAGGGTATTCGTACCTAATTAATGTGTTGCTACTATGTTGGATTAAAAGGTTTTGATACTGGGGATTTTTATTTTAATATTTAAATACGTTTCCATTTTGTCTTGATTTATTATTATTGAACGATTGATCTTGGATAATTTATTTGAAATGATCAATACTTAAAACTATTTCAATAGTTAATTGTAATTTACAGTTATATAAATACCTATTCAAATGGATCAAAATATCAATCTGTCCGAACTTTTGGCGCCAATATTTTATCTGGCAGCAGTTTTTAATTTGTTACGAACAAATTTTAAAAATCAATTAAAAGTAATAACTTTATTAGTATTTAGTTAAAAGTTTCTTGACTTTTATTAAATAAATAATTGTAAAAAATATATTGGCAATGCAAAAATCAAAAATCTCAATAAAACAGTAACGAAATTGAATTTAATGAGACAGATATGAGGGATGTTAGCGAGCCATACAAAATTATTCATAGCTACTAAAATGCTCCATTCATAAGAATACAGTTTTTTTTTCACTAACGCTGGGGCTGACGGCTCACCGACAAAAGGGTGGGACGGGCCAAATAATTGCCAAAACGCTTCGAGTGAGGCCTATTGTATTTATTTACAATGGGGTGCACTAAGTGGGGGTAGTTTTTGTAATTGTTACTTTAGGAGATCTCACCCTGCGTAATCAGTCACAAGGCGAACGCCAAACAGGGTGCAACTCAAAATGTCTCGTTCTTTCTTAGTGGACGCGTTAATTAGTGAGACGAAAGATTGCAAGAAAACTGAAATGTCAAGTGATCCTTTACAAACTTACACACACCTCATGTCACATCACCTAGACACCAGACCGAAGTTTCTTCCATACCCATACCCGGGAAGCTTGAATAATTTGCTAACTCTTGGGTTACAACATCAGCAAAGAACCCCGGACCTCTTCAGGCCGTTCTTGGAGCAACTTAATTTTCGCTACCCATTGATGCACCAACTACCGCGCCAACCTGAAATATATGAGCCGCCCCAAAGCGAAGGTCGTTCATTTGAAACTTACTTGAAAACTGAAGAACAAGAACCTGTTAACTTTGTTAATAGGAGGAAGAAATCAGTGTCTCCGTACTTACATCATCCTTACAAGCCCATCGCTATATCACCTGCTAAAAGTCAAGGTCAGAGATCTCCATCTTTATCTAGTGAAAGTCGAAATGGTACTCCAAGTCCACCACTCGCTCATCCAGAGGAGTTACTCCCAGGTTACTCTCAAGATCTAAAACGGATGCCGTTGAAAGAAGATTCTAGCAAACGTATCCGAACAGCTTTTACAGGAACACAGTTACTCGAATTAGAAAGAGAATTTTCAATGAATATGTATTTATCGAGATTAAGAAGAATTGAAATCGCTTCCAGGCTAAAACTCTCAGAAAAGCAAGTTAAGATTTGGTTTCAAAACCGTCGTGTCAAATTGAAGAAGGAAGAAAGTCCTGTGACTAACGACGGAAAAAATAAGAAATGTTGCTGTTCGAAAGCATCTTGTTCATCAAAAAATAGTTCTTCATCCTGTGAAAATGACCAAGAACAAATAGATGTGGTCAGTGACAATGATGGCAGTTTTGAAGCCCAAAATCTGTCACGATACTCGTGATTTTGATAATAAATTCAGTTTCATACACTACGTTTATTGTATTGTATTAAGTAATTGTGCTTTGAAAAATCTGTGAGACAAATAATTTGTACATAATGAATTGAATCTAAAACGAAACAAAAATTTTGCTCACTATGAAATTTAACTAAAAACAGTGAATATTTAAATGTAAATATACTTAATTTATAAATCGCATGTGTAAGGAATGGAAGTGATATAAAATATATTTTCGTAAATTTTTACCGCTTGTTAGATATAAATAAATTTTATGATATGAATTTTCTTGTTTGATTTCTCTGCGGAATGCCGGAGTGTTGGCGGATATTTGAGGGGATAAAAGGAATGGCATCACTAATTTTATTAGGGAGTCGGAATCTCAAGTGCTTGTAGGGTATTGGAAATTTTCAATTGACATACCTATCAAGAGCATACTATTGTTTATGTTTATAATTAAATTTATACTTGAATGTAGAGGACATTTTTTGCTTAAAAAATAATAGATTTTTTTATAAAATATATACTTATTGGATTTTTTAAACGTTTGAGAATATTTGATACTTTCTTATTAGAATTAAAATAAATTAAAAACTCGTTAATATCATAAAAAAATTATGAGGAAAAAATATAAGTCATAAAATTGAAATCAAATAAAAATATCAATATAAACCTTATAATAACCCAGTGCATAGACATTTCAATATCTAACTGAAGGTCGCTGGTTTAAATCCTGGGAGGTATTACTAACTTGTACAAGTATTGTATGTGTATAAAATTCATCTCATACTGATAATCTGGATTGTGAAATAAATTAATAATCTTCTCGTTAGGAGAAGCCAGCAGTTTTTACTTTTTTTAATTTTTATATATATACTAGTGCCCAATACCTGTATTCATGTAAACATATATTATTACTTCTAATGGCATTTATTAAATAATTATACAAAAAGTAACTTTAGTAAGTCACTTTAATTTTTGTTGCTTTTATGTCAGTAAGTTTTACGGATGAAATATTTTTGTATTGACCAATAAAATAATTAATTTAAAAATTAAAGGAAAGTATTAAAAAATACTTTTACCAAATCAACACACCAATATTATAACACAGACTTAAAATATAAAGCTAACACAAACTGTATAATATTTTTGTTCAAGATACCTCTCGTATAATTTTTGATAAAATTTGTAAGGTATTTTAGGCCTACGACGCTATACGAATATATTTTAAAAGAAGAAAGTCGTTTCTTAACGTCTGTTCCACTGATCTATATCGAACTCTTTTAATCAATTGTTTCTAGTTTTAGTAAATAGTATGTATGAATATTTTAATATTTCATGGGATATCACTTATTATCTCGACATCGTAAATGCGGACCGCCATCTTGTGCTTTATAACCCAAAACAATCTACAAAATATTTATCTATTTCTAAGTGATCTACAAAAAAAAACATGACAATATATTACATATATTTTTAAAAGAGATCCAGTCTCTAAATTTATATTTTTAAAAATAGGAAAAATAAACAATGACAAACCAGACAATTAAGATATGAATCCTTAGCAAAGCAGATAACTTAAAAACGATAAAGAAAGATTTTCATCCGACATATTCAGTACACGCGGTTTCCTCAGAATGTTTTCGTCCAAAACTGTGCATGAGATGAATTATTAACACAAAATTTACACGTGTTTAACTTAACTAAAATTAACTGTAAATTTTGTGTTGCTCACAAGTTTTAACCCGTAAACATCGGCTAAAATCGGCCATCTCATCTTTATTATTGTATATCAATACTAATTAACAAGTATACATTTATTAATTAATTATTTAATTATTAATCAAAATATTATAGGATAAAAACTCGGTTTTATCCATGCGAAATCGGATCGGTACCTAATATTTATTTAAAATAAAAAACACAAATAAGTTTGTTTGGGTTTTAATAATCAAGTCCAATTATAAAATCAGAATGTAACGCTAAGCCCCACAAGCTCCCACGAGGGAATATATTTGCCGACGACCATCATCTATCTAAAATCAAATAACGTAATTATTTGCCGAAACCATTTATTATCTATGGCAGGACGCGTGCATCCGTATTACCACAAAATGTTACCATTACAAATTTCATAGACGACTCTAATTCGTACGCATAAGATTCAAATTCGAATAAAAATAAAATTAGGAAGCACCGATGTCATTTTGTTTTATGTTTGAACTGTGCTATGTTGCACCAGCCTAATAAAACGTCCCATATCATTCTGGAAATATTATTACAACTGTTTTGGTTTAGAATAAGGTTGATTTTACAGTGACAAATAAGTTTTACAACAGTAGTTTAGGTTTGTAAAGCCATAGGACGCCACGCGGCAGTTCATTGGTGTCTATTTGAATTTGGAAACCATTCTGAATTTGTTTTTCATCAGTCGGCTCTTCTTTACGTCTGAACTGTCATTAAGTGTGTTCTCATTGTTGATCTGATTTATTTGTATTAGTTCTCAGTGAGCGATCGAGTGGGGTGGGAAAAGTTTATTTGTTGATAATTGCGTCATTTAATTTTGTTATTATCAGCCTGTATTTACCTCATTTTGAAAACTTTTTCAATGAATGAACTTTTTTGAGAATTTTTTCAATTTCACTTATCAAGCGACAACAGCGAGCTATCTGACTTACAAAGTAGCAAATTATATATATTAATTAATAAAAGAAGGAATGAGATCGAAAATTGGATTGTATCGAATAAACAAAAATAGCTATTTATTTTTTAGACTGCGCGGAATTAATTACTTTGTGAAACAGGACGGTAATCAAAAAAATATTGTCATTATCAGATTTTTTTTCAAAGAGCCATGAAAATAAGCTTATCTTTTCCGTAATATCAATAATTACGCATTCCTTAAGCCAAGTACTCGAACAAAAAATAATTAAAATATTTACACCAAATAAAATAACATTTACGACTAAACATTGTTCACAAATCATTTCTTATCTTAATCCGAAAATAAAATTTTATTACAACAACAAACAAATTCACCAACGTCCCTTGTTACGCTTCCTCTAATTATTTGATACACTCAACGATACCAAACAATTAATTTCGAGGGTCAACAAAATCAACACAAAATCGTCTCTATTTCTCTTAATGTAAGAACTATTGAAAATTTATAAAAGTGCTACCCCACAATAAATCCTGTATCACGCTGACAACCGTCTGTTTTGTCACTGCTAATAGGTCACGGCTTTCAAAACGTATGTTATCACTTACGTTTTCAACTACAATTCATTTTCAATCTTATTTCTGAGACATTAAATCATATTATTATCTGTTCACATCTAACTATTCGTTTAGTATCTTTTTGTTTTCAACAATTGTTGGTTTTTAGTTTTCATAAATAATTAGAATATTGAATTTCTGCATCTTTACTTATAACTGATTTTAGACTAACTAACACTATAACAGCTCATCAGATAGCTACATGTATGCGACTAGCGTACTTAAATATGAATTTAATATTCTACCAATTAAAGTTTAATTTCCTGTAGCAATCTTATACTCAGTTATGTCGTTTTTAATAAATCGGTGGAATGAGATTCAGAGTACAATGCAATATCATTTGCTAGCGTAACGAATAGATCGGGTTTGATCCTTGATAAATGGAAATTTAAATTTGTTTCAAAGTGTATTTGCGAAGTTTAGACTTGGATTCGTTTCGGGTCGTCGCTGTAATGTTTGATACAAGCTGTCGTATTGTTTATTTAAAATTCAAATAAATGTAGTTTTTCAATTCAATTTCAAATTCAATTAAATTGAATGATCATATACACAAATAGTGTAACAACATCTTTCATGGAAATTAAAATATTTTTTTATTAATTGTACAAATACACAAGAAGGTGTAACATAATTACATATTATAAAACAAAGTCGCTTACCGCCCAGGTACAGACACTGTGTATGCTTAATAGATATTTGATATTATATTGATATTTTAATAGATATATTGATTCAAGAGGAAGGTTAATATATATAATACACGCACAATATAGTAGACAAACACTGATAATTTAAGAGGTTTCTAAAGTGATATCGTAAATAAATACAATGTTTTGCGCTTACATTGCAAACGCTGGTTGAATCCGTCGAGATAGATCAAAATATTGTACTACAGTATTGTACACCTTAAAAATGTCTTCAAAAAAGTCCGCGATGGTACCTATATCTTACAGGGATCCTTTACTTTTTACGAGAAATAATAGGTTATTTTCGAAGCGATTTTGAGCAATAAAGCATTAATCCTTATCCAATTAGTTCCTTAAATACATTGTGCATTTAATACAGATCAATATGGCCCTTTACAGCATGTAATTTAAATAAATATTTTCATCACAGATTTAAAACGCAGGGACATAGCGGTTTGTATTGTCTAATGTCTGAAAAACTGTGAACGTTGTAAGACATTCAGTAGTATATTTAGTATCAACATTCCACATTGGATCCAGGGCGGGTCGCTAGTAAATAATAATTCCAGAAACTGTTACGAACCAATTCGTGTACAACAAATATAAGTAGATAAACCGTTTGGAAATAAGAAACTTTAATAATAAATACTAATTCTGTAAAGCCCTCGCATAAAATGTTATTGAAAAAAGGAATTTATTGGAATTAGTTATGTTTCCCGCTTTTCGATAGAACGTGGATGCATTTCTTTGTGCGAACAAGTAGTCAGAGAGAGTTTTGTTCGTAAAACATGATGTATAGATTAGATTAGATTATTAGATTATACTTAGATGTTAATAATAACTAGTTTTACACAATAATTATGAATATTGACTGTTCTTAATTTATCTTGAAAGCATTTTCTTTTTTAATATGTAAGTTATGTAACGAAATCTAAGGGACGAGCGAAATTTGTTTATCAATATCAATTTGGTTAAATACTTACGATTTGCTCACAATAATTACAATGATAATCAAAATATCAACCGCTCTCTGTGTATTCAGTTAAGTTTACTTTTGTTTCATGTTGTTTCAACTTTCCGACGACCTTTGCTTTTCGTTGTTACGGATTCGATCTCGCCTACTCTCTTATTTTTAGCTTCTTCCCATTTTTTTTACATTAACTGCCTGTAAATTTTCCACTACTGGGCCAAGACCTCCTCTCCCTTTGAGGAGAAAGTTTAGAGCATATTCCACCACGCTGCTCCAATGCGGGTTGGTGGAATACACATGTGGCAGAATTTCGTTGAAATTAGACACATGCAGGTTTCCTCACGATGTTTTCCTTCACCGCCGAGCATGAGATGAATTATAAACACAAATTAAGCACATGAAAATTCAGTAGTTTATAATTATTTTATTTATATTTTATTATAATTGTTGCCTGGGTTTGAACCCGAAATCATCGATTAAGATGCACGCGTTCTCGTTCCACTGGGCCATCTCGGCTTTGATTATTTGTTGTGATTTAATTAATGGTATTAAGTTCATAAATAGTCGCTTGTGAATCACGAGGCTACTAAGTCACATCACGATTTAATTACAATAAAATATCAAAAATATTCTCGCAAAATGAAAAGCGTTTCAACGGGAATGTACGCCGTTATTTACTGTTATAGCAGAATTCAAACAATACAAGCAATATAGCTATCCAATACTAGATTAAATTTACAAATAATAAAAATGACAAGTTCTTAGAACATTGAGATTTATTTTTAGTTATTATTAATAAGGCCGCAATAAAATAATACTTAAGGTCTTGCTTGTCTTGCGACTTTTCGGATGAGACAAAGTTGTATAAAGTTTTTGGCATTTTCCTTTGACCCTTTAGCTTGTTTCGACTATTGTTTACTTATACAGATGAGACATAACATACATATATAATTGTATTTAACTAACATGACTGTATTTTTAGATGTTGAAAAAGAGTAACTACTGAGTTTCTTGCCGGTTCTTCTCGGTAGAATATACATTCCGAACCGGTGGTAACTTTACTTTAAATAGTTTGTTAAATGACGATTCAAAAGTGCTTGTAAAGGCCTACTTGAATAAAGTATATTTTGATTTGATTTGATTTATTTCGGTACTTACTTCGGTGGTTTTATAAAACCCGTTTAGATAAGTACATCATTCGACAATCGGTGTTAATACAGGCACAAATGACGCACATTTACAATTGAGTGGAGGGGTTTTTACCTCTTACTAATACTGTAAGAGATACATGTCTATGAAAGGAAAAGTTTATTAATAATTATTTATTTACTTCGATTCAATGTTATTATTACTTAATATGTACAACACATATCTTTGTATTATATAAACTGGAAATAAATACATTTTGAACAGGAAAAAAGCAAAATATAGCAACAAAAACAAAACGCAATATTAAAAAGCTAAAATTTTTTTGTTAACAAAATTTAATAAATTTGAGTTAAAATTTCTTAAAGCGATTCCTTATTACATAGGAATACCAACGATTATATAGATCAGTTGTCAGACGTGTGACATGTTCAAATCATGTACAATAATCCGTTCAGAAATGTCAAAATGTATGTACATATAAATATTCAATGATCAATACATACTCGTAAAATACCAACATTTCTGAAAAATACACGTGACACACAATTACGTTTGGCGTCGTACTGCTAACTTGCAGGCTCAGCATCTAGGCCGGTAAAAACTAGCCACGAATTGACTTTCGTGCTCCAAATATTCTTTTATGTACAGTTACACACATTTATGTACAGTATCAAAACATTCGTTTTGATACAATGATATTCAAACGGTGTTTCTTTTGTAAAATCAAATATCTCTGACAATTGCCATAGGGAAACTAAAGACCTTTTCCGAAAATCGTGCTTTAAAACGTCGCCTCGTATACTCTTTTCTGCTTTCGAATGGTATGCCTAAGGAAGAATTAGAATATTTTACTTAGATATTATATTACTATTTGTATAATAAAATAAATATCTAAATATAAATATATCCTCGATGTAGTAATTAACGTCTACCTTCTGGCAGATATCCGCCAAGACAGCCACACACAGGGGAGAACCGCCTGAGTAGAACATATTATATTGGAAATGTGTACGCAAATATAAATGCATTATCAATTCCTGAACTCTCAAAATCGAATGGGAAATCTCACATGACCGAAAAGAGTTCATGGGTAGGACCAGCTTTTCGTACAGAATGAGTCAAAAATGTGCCAATAATGCCACTACAAAACTTCGGAAGGCTACTGACAATTTCTCGACTGAAAAACCGAATAACTGTACACCAACGAGGCAGTCGGCACACTAATGCATTTTCCATGAAATAGATCTCAATTTAGGCTCGACTAAAAGCCAGTGTCAACATTGCTTAACTTTGAGTTGATAACAAACTCGACTCAACGAAACTTTGAGCAGATAACAAAACAAGACTATCAATATTCACATTATAATTTTTGACAAAAGCATTATTACTTCGCATTTTTCATTTACATGATTCGACGTATAATGCTTAGTTTACACGAGCTTAGTATTTCTCATGTACTCTAATACATACATCGGGTAGACATTTATTAAATCTATTCGCATACGAAGATACGCCCCTCCACATTACGTTAATTACATTTTAAATTAAATAACCTTGTCAAATATGAGCGAAATTGTACTTTATTTTATCTTTATTCTTAGTCGTCTCATGCACACTAAGTATGCACACCTTTTAACCACAAGCGTCATTTACTCACGCAAATATTTCACGTGGAGAGGTGCATCTTCGTCAATGAATATACGGAATAAGTACTTAGTATTAGTGAAAGTGCCAGTGTAAATAAATAGAAGTCAGTCCTCTTTACTTAGCGGCAAGTGGACTATTCCCACCACAATTCACTAAGCACTCGCCGATTGCTTACCGTGTAAACAGCTACTGCAAGTATTTAGCGGCAAACTGAAACGACAAGGGATAAAATAATGTTTAAACAAACTGCGCAAAATAAGGCGGTGTTCCATTTCGAGCGAATGTCTGGTAACTAATAACTTTCTACTAACACTAACGTGTAAACGATAACTTTTCTCTTGTTTCCATTAGGGGTCAGCACTGGGCGATTAGCACTGATGACAATTACTAAGCTCATGTAAACGTATCATAAATAATGAACATTTGCTTTTTGGTTAATGAAACAAGTATGATAGCATGTAATATGTTGGTATCATAAATTTATCGATGCCATTAATATCATATTCATTGCTTCAATAAATAGATTCTGTATTGATTGTTTTCACCACAAAACAAAATCATCCAATCGGAAAGCAAGAGCCCATTATAAGCTATGTTATTTAACGCGACATTGGCTGCGATCAATTTCAGAGAACACCTGCTTTCACGGTTCGCTCGTATGGTTAACGGAATTTTATGGGTATTGAATAATAATATTTGTTTTTACTATGTTTAAATTTAACAATATTTATTATTAAAAGCCTTTCCCTCAATGTCATCGTGGTAATGGAAATGCGTGCTTTTACCTTTTTTTTTAAACAAAAACCAAATCAAACAAACGAGCATTTGAAATTATAATTTTGTTTCGTTAACCAAACAACACGAGTCGGAATAAAAGTCCAGCTACATAGCCAATAGTTCTTTTATTTTCTGCAGCGAATTTTGAACATAGCTTTGCTATTTGAACCGAAAAACATTTTCAAACGGCTCTAGTTACCTTGTTCGAAATAAACCTTTTTAAAACCGGTATTTTTATTGCAGCTCTTATAATAAGCTCATATATTAGTTCTCTCTTATTGTTTTTTATTCCGAGTAAATATCGTGATTAATAAAAATTATACCGTCGAATTAAACTTCAACATCGGTATTAAATGTGTATGCGAAGCATTTTTTGATATGATTAATCGGAAGGTATATTTATTTTAATACTAGCACGCGGGCACGTGGTTCTGTGTCTGCGTTATATGTTTATCTGTATGATATTTAGCCAAAACCCACACACTGAAGCACACAAGCTAAATGGTACAAATTTCATTTCAAAATGTTCAGCGGTTTTTGCGAGATGCGCGTTCAAAAAAAACATAGATCTCTCCATCCATACATATATAGTTACTTGAACCACCTCTTAACACAATTATTGGGACTGTATTTTTGATTGAATAATGAGTAAGCCAGTGTAATTACAAGCACAATTTATAACTTCTTATTTCCTAACGTTGGAGGTGACTTGACGGTGTTAGGAATGATTAAATATTCCTTATAGCGTTAAGCGTCAATACTTTTGGACATATTAAAATAGGTAATGATATTTGAATCAACGCATGAAAAAATACAAAACGGATTACACGGGTCGTCCACCGTGGGGAGAATCAAAATTGAAATCACTCGACTACATATTATAATATGTTATTTAACTATCGAGAACCAAAAATATAATTTTACCTGAGCGTAGTCGAACAGCTAATAAATTATATTTTCATTTCACTTCGCTTTGAGAAGAAAAAGCGGTAAATCCTGGATTCAGTCAATATCGGCTACGAATATATTACTAACTCCTGAACCCGTACCTCACACGAAACATTATACTTTCAAAGTTTGGATTTAGCATCTACTTTTTCAAACAGTGATATTTTGTCATTCATTCGAAATAACTTGAATCATACTTTTTAGCCTAAGACATTTATAATGAAACTTTTTTCATATATTTAAATGAAATGTAACACGAGTGAGTACTCGAGTCACGTTCGGAGTCAAGGGACTACCAATGATTGGTTCTCGCCATATATTTATAAGATTTGAATCTAAGGATGAGTATTAGACTGTGGAATGATATATATGTTCTTGTTTAAATTATTATTATTTTTTTAGTTACGGCTGCTCCACACTGTCACTAATACTATAAAATTTATAATGAAAAAAACATTCTTCGTCAAATAATCAATCACTAAGTTCATTTTCCAAATCGGTTTCTCAGGTAATAAATGTAAGATTTATTTTAAATAACTAGAACAACATGTTTTACCACTTTTTTGTTAACCTCCTTTTTTGTAAATAAATTTGAAAATGTTTGCAACAAAAAATCTAATCGTGAATGAAAAATATTAACAGAATCGTCTAGAAAGTTGATATAAAGTAGATGACATAAATAATAAAAGTAATACACATGAACTCGTAAGCTAGCTACGTATGGTCAGTCATGCTTTCATGTGTAAATGTATGCTTTTCTTAACACATTCCCTGTTTATATATTATATCCGATTTAAAAAAATCGATTAGTGTACAGTCCATAAACAGTATGTATAAAAAAGCTCAAAGCCATGTGTTACCAAGGTACGCATTTAAAATTTTAATTATTAAACAAAAAGTTCTTAAAATAAATATATGAAAAATATATAAATTAAAATAATTTATGGTTTTAGTTAAAATATTTTTCAAAAACATTGATATATACGAAAAGTCGAATTATATCTACAAATCTGTATATATATATTGACTATATAATATAGAAGTTGATATATCTGTTTGCAATTTATAGACAGTGGTTTGACAAATTGAAAAGCTAGTACATAGTATATAATTATTGTATTTTTAGAAGGTATTATACTATTTACGTTTAGTGCCGAGGTACTATTTCTGTACCTCGCCAATAGATGTTCATTTAGGACATGCCGTTCTACTATCGTCATGATATTCGGTATTTACAGACATAACTACGTTTACTGGGTTTTGCTAGTAATGTAATATAGTATAGCCTTTACGTAAACACTATTCAAAATATATTTAAAAAATACATAATCAATTAATATCACATTCATTATATAGCAAAATGAAGTATATTTAAATAATAAATAAACTGATTTTAAATTAACAGTACTTTTTTGCACTGAATTATTTTTAAGCAAAAAGATATCACGTTTGCTATGTAAAAAAAATCCTGTTAACTATTATTTTATACAACTTTTTCAAGTTTAAAAATAGAAATCACGATTACGAATTTAAAATAAAAAAAATATACCGAATATTCTATCTAGTCGTCGGGCATGATTTTTTTCTCACAGCGAGACATTAGATTTTACCTTGAACCATGTAAAAGTCCCAGAGACCTTTTTCTAAATTCAATTTTACTTTGGCCGACACCTCAGAACAGATTGTGTTATAGAAGTGAAAAGAGCGTTGCATTATAATATGTTTAATTCAAAACGACCCTTAAAAAAAAGATTTTTATCACCCTCGTCGATAATAACACAATTTTATTAAATATATTATTAGGATATTATATTAATTTTTAAGAACGCTTTTAAGTGTTTAGCTAATAAATAGGTATGTATTTTATTATATTTTTTTTGTTGTGTTTTTTATGATCCAATTCTAAACTTTATTAAGTTTAAAATATGAGAAATAATAATTAAGATTGATTTATAAATAGCTTTTGTTTACGATAATTAAAAAAAGTTATTCAAATTTTAAATAAATTGTATTTCGTTAGGTACTATTTTATTCTTTTTGTTACTCTGTTTAGATGCCATTTCTAAAAAAAACTTATTGAAGTTGACTTGTTAAAATATTTACAGTATTCGTGACCTATGGGATATGTTACAACGGGTATTGTTTTTAAACATAAACATAGTGTATATAGTATATAGTTCATTATTAATGCAATTCGTGATTTGTTTGATTGTTATTTTAAAAAATCATATTAAATGTATAAACTGACGACCTCCGTGGTCGAGTAATGAGTACACCGGTTTTCATTGGTACGCTACTCCGAGGTCCCGGGCTCGATTCCCGGCCGTGTCGATGTAGGAAAAGTTAATTAGTTTTCTATGTTGTCTTGGGTCTGGGTGTTTGTGGTACCGTCGTTAATTCTGATTTTCCATAACACAAGTGCTTTAGCTACTTACATTGAGATCAGAGAAATGTATGTGATGTTGTCCAATATATATTTATTTAAAATAGTTTCCGCCCGCGTGGGGGAGGTTATGTATATTAAATAAAATATGTAATATTATTTTATTATCTAAACAATTGATTTGTAGTTATATCAATTGTCATGTTTTACATTATAAAGCAAATGTTGACTTGAATTTCAAGATTATGAATTTAAGTTAGTATTTAAGTAATTCAGACGTGACAGTATCATTTTATAAAGTTTATTAACTTCATATTATGCGAGTTTGTATTGGTACAATCCTGCAAATAATTTATAAGCCCTTTCTCGCTGATTTTGCTGAAATTTTGTACACACTCGTTGGTAACGATACGATCTAGTACGTTACATGTTTCGTTTTTGTTCAAAGATTAAAAATAAGCTTTTTAAAACGGCTTCTTAATACAGTATAACATATAGGAAAATATAAGAGGAGAAACGCCAAATAAACAACATTTGACAAGAAATTGACGTGATATCATTGGTCGAGAAATTGATTAATCTTTCATATTCATTATAAATTTGCAAAAATATGGCGTTTTAAATGTCGACGGAACTTATCCGAATTTTGGCAGTAAAATTAAAATGGATATAAATTGTTAAGTGTGTTATAAATATATATTAATCATAATAAACTCTTAGTAGTGCACAATATAGCTGAGTTATTAGCAAATTGCATAAAATATGCAAATCTCAGATTTGTTTATCTTTATTCCTACTTCGATTGGAATAGGCTGTATATATAATTACAATTAAGTATGGTAACTTGAAATATTTAATTATTTAAACCTGATAAGAGTGAATACACATTGACACCGAAGTTTAGTTTGAAAGCATTCAACTGCATACTTTAAGTAATAACTCAATATACCTATTTTATCAGATTATATCCTGATACAAATAAACATATTTACCTTAAAGATCGAGCTCGATTATGTCAATAATTTCGACCACAAAATGATTCAATTAAAAAACCTATCGGTTTTTCATTAAAAAACCCATCAACGTTATATGGATGACTGCGTCCCACCTGCTAGAGGCCGTGAAATTACAGATAATATAGAGGGTGTCGGACTATCGTAAATCGATCACATATTCAAGTCACACTTGTCAATATAGATACGTATTTACATTGTGTACTTTTATCGGTTCTAACAGTAACAGTTTTACAATTAGCTATGTGTGTCTTATGAAAGTTATGTATGCAATAATAATTGTCTTTAGTATGTACAATATGGTTGTTGATTAAATATAATAATATTACGCACGCGTTATAGTCAATTTATTGTTACAAAATTTCTATGTTTAAATTGATAAATTAAAAATAATTTAATTAAAGTATCTAGTATTATGGTTTTTTGTTTGTGTTAATGAAACAAATGAATACTGCAACAATTGTAAAAATGATGTTTTAATATTTTCAGAAAGTCAACATTTATTAGCCAATTTTATATGAACATAATCAAAATAATAGGTACTCAACGAAAACAATTTGAAACGTAGTTACCCTTCGTAATTACGGCATGATAGCGGCACGTGTCGACCAAATATCCCTATTTTAGTCTGTTTGTTTGTTCCTATAATCGCATCAACCTCGGGCAATGTCCGTAACAGATATAGAACAATGCAATATTATTTTTGTACGAAGTTTTTAGTATATAGCAAATTATTAAAATTCGCATAAAATTAAATCTTAGATGGTTTCGATTCCATGACAAATGAGAAAGAAATATATTCTTACTTTATCGTTTTTTGTGTGCTCATGTTGTGTCTCATCCTGGGTTAGAAGGTGAAGACTGGATAAACCATTTGAAATAATTTATGCACGTATGATCCTGTATGTTTTGAACGAACTTCGGACGCATTATCGCAATGCTGTCAGAAGAAACGTGTCCGCTATAGACCCTCGCGTCCATATCCGTCAGAATGTCCAACGGTGCTAGAGTCTGACCGCATGGATGTCGAATTTAATATCGGGATTATTAATTATGAGGATGGCCACACTTCGATCTGATAATTTTGGCATAAGTTAATTCAACTTGACAGTGATACTTTAGTCCAGAATACATTCCTTTATATTTCATTAGTCAAAGTAGGTTTTTGAATCGTCATTTTACAGAAATATAGATTTTTCCGAGGAAAACTGGCATGAAACTCAGTGGTTATTATTTTCCTTCATTTGAAATAAGTACATGATGTTAGTTAAATACATTATATTCTGCCTGAAATTCAACAAGTATTAGCTCTTACAATCTCATATATAATATTGTGTAGAATAACATGCCTTATGTTTTTCATTTATGTTTTTTTAACACACGATTTGAATTTATAAATCAATATTTAAAAATTTCTGCAGAATTTTATTATAAAAACAAATACCATAACCGATGAAGGATTTATTGATTTTGCGCAGTCGGAAACTTGTCATTAAAAGCTTATCCTTACGTCTTGTGTTCATACAATGATTTTATTACTGATTCTAACAAATTGTTCAATGTTACTGTGAATATACAAAACATTGTTTTAAGTTACCTACCTTGTTAGAAACATCCCGACGGGAGTCTCCAGCTCTTCGATTGTAAGTAGACTGGATGGCTCTCTTATGTAAAATAAAAAATGATTCAATATATGTATCGTAACCCCAAAGAAATATGCGATATGGAATAATAGTGTAAAAATAAACAAAATATACTAGACGAGCGGTATCAATATCAGTTAGTTGTCTAGCTTTTCTAACCGCTTGTGCTGCGGAGTTGACTGCTTGTTATGGACGATAAATGAGGATACGTACGCCTATATATATATATTTTCCGTCTGATAAACAAAATAAAAGGTACGTTCTATAAATTATTCATAATTGATTCTTTATTTTCTCCAGGCAGCCATCGCAATGATTTTAATAATCGAAAGCAGTTTGCGGCAAAATTAACAATGTTTTTTAATGATGTAGGCCAGCTTTTAAACCATTCTCTAAATAAAATCAGAGTCATTCGACTCCAGGGAAATCATGTTTACGATGGAACATTTAGTACAAAAAATAAGCATTTTTCTTTTTTATTTCTAACCTTCAAACAAAGATTTGAGGAACATTTAATAAACGGTCCTTGCCTTAACAGTTCTTCTGTACTTCATACACAAAAGATGTATTCATTCTTCAAGAACGAGATAGTTGCGATTACTTACAATAAATAAAAACTCCTTTCATGATGTCGTTCACAAAGTAGCAACATTTTGTTAGCTAGCATCACTATATGTATATTTAAAAGTAACAGCCTCTTAACATCCCACTGCTTCGGCAAAGTCCTCCTTACTCCTTAGAGAACATTATATTTTAAAAAAAAACTCTATTCCAATGGGAATAGGAAAGAAGGTAAATAAACAACTTTGGTCTTTGACCTTGAATTGACATGACATTTTAGTTACATTAGTGAGGAGAAAATTATTGAGTGAATGGGTAAAGAATGCTAAGGAACGATATATTTTATTGGTTTTACGTAATTTTTTAAATATTTTTTATATAAATTGCAGGAAAGGTACATATTCAAATTTTTAGATAGCAGCATTTTTAGTCTTAAATAAAAATTTGGTCGTTAGTTTTGATTTGGATTGTGGTATTTCGCAAATAGCCTTATTAACTTATAAAGAGGTAATTATTTTCAGTGATAAGTCATAGAAACACACTCACAATTTCATTTATATAAATAGATTTTTATTCCCTCATTTATAAAAAGAAACATTGTATGTTTCAATAATGAAGTGGCATTTTCAAGACTTATGACGTATTGTATAATATTTTTTTTCACCCCACTCACCCCATATCAGGACGGGCCTGGGTACATATTACGATACATAACCATTAAACATACTTACTTTAAGTACATATAGCAAACAATAAATTTAAAGCTCAAGTTAAACGAAAAATATTGCTTAAAACGTCATAATTAACTCATCATTTAATTTATTAACATTAGGCTAGAAGTCATTTCATATTTATTAACATAAACATAATAATAACATAATCAGCCTGTAAATTTCCCACTGCTGGGCTAAGACCTCCTCTCCCGTTGAGGAGAAGGTATGGAGCATATTCCACCACGCTGCTCCAATGCGGGTTGGTGGAATACACATGTGGCAGAATTTCGTTGAAATTAGACACATGCAGGTTTCCTCACGATGTTTTCCTTCACCGCCGAGCACGAGATGAATTATAAACAAATTAAGCACATGTAAATTCAGTGGTGCCTGCCTGGGTTTGAACCCGAAATCATCGGTTAAGATGCACGCGTTCTAACCACTGGGCCATCTCGGCTCTCATATTTATTATTGTGTGTAAATTATCAATTAAAAAGAATTATTTATAGAAATATTACAAATAAAGTAAAATTATATCAACACTCGAAAGGACAATTCAAATTAGCTATTTATATGATAAAAAATATTTTTAGATGAAACCACTGTCACCATTGTCTTATCACGCTATATAAGTACACATAAGCACTAGCATAGTAACGGAAAGAGTAGGAAAGATAGAAGAGGGAATTTTTTTAGCTGGTCTACTTTGAATTTACTAAAACCGCAAAAAGGCCAACGACACGCGGTGTTCCCAGGCGGTCACCCATCCAAGTACTGAACGCGCCCGATGTTGCTTAACTTCGGTGATCGGACGAGAACCGGTGTATTCAACATGGTATGGACGTTGGCAACAAGAGAAGTAAAAATAATGAACATTATCTATAAACTATTTTTTTAATTAAAACAGTTACATATAAAGTAATATTATAATTGATTTAATCATATTATAAGTTGCTGTAAAATTTACACCAACACATTCAAAGCGCTAATACAACACGCCATTTACATAGTTTATGTGAATGTGTACCTAGATATATTTTGTTATTATGTATTAGTAAATTAATGTGAAATGAAATGCTGCTATCATTCTTGCCATCCAATAGTCTTTTATGTCTTGTTGCCACAATTCCACTCTGTCATTACTTTTACAGTAGCTACCTTTACCTTTGTATATAATTAAGGCCTTATTTTAAATCATTTTTATATAAATAAATAAAGGAAAATAAAATACTGAAATATTTGTAGTAACAGTTAATTATTGCTAATTATATTTAGTTTCGTTACAAACGCCATCTAGTAAAATAATTAGTAACTACAAAGCATAATGCATTGTAACAACTAATGCTACAAAAAATTTACCAGAGATGGCGTTATATGCTAACTGACTTGTTCCAGTATCAAGAGGGGCCATAGTAATTGTAAAATGTATTTCTGCAAAATACTAATAGATGGCAGAGAATTTACGTATAACGTTCGGCTAACTTTGGAAATAGGTATTTTCAATTTAAATTTTCTTACTTTTTATTCCTATAGTTTTCTTTTAAAAAAATTATATAAATTGATTCAACGACATTTTTATGTGCTAAAAAGCAATCGAATTTTCAAACATGCAAATAGTTTACTCTTTGTATACCTAGATGGCGTTTTTGACAGAAAATATTTATGTTATTATGAATATGTTAAATTTTCTCATTTTATACCATAAATAGACACTACTAAAAATATTTTTTGTAAATTATCAAGAGACTTTTTGTATTTCTTTCTTTCTTCTTCTTTTACTGATGTATTTCAGTTTTAGACATAATTATCCTAAATCGCGCTATCGAAGTTTTGTACGTCATTGACTATATATTATAATTTTTTACAACATTGGTTGTACTCGCTTCGGCAGTACATATACTAAAATTGGAACGATACAGAGAAGATTAGCATGGCCCCTGCGCAAGGATGACACGCAAAATCGTGAAGCGTTCCACATTTTTTGACAAATATTTATTTGAATAAGAAATATATTTGGTAATACTTATTATTAAATCTAAAATTTCTAGTGAACTTTATCAATTAGTTTTAAATAGTCTATTAAACTATTTCTTGTCTCAATAGATAGATACTAAAGAATACATAACATTTATCTATAATTACGTTATATAATTATTTTAATCTGTCAAGTAAAATTGTGAACTATGCATATTAGTTTTTAAGATATTGCACAAGTATGTGTGGATACACAGTTGCTCTTTCTATTCCTTTACTCTTGTAATCCTTTGGAATGGCTAATCTATTCGACCGGAAAATATAGAGAAGGCTTTCCGAGGAACAGAAATGTTAACATTGCATACTTCCTTCGTATTATGTATATAATACATATACGTAATTATATTACTCCAATATAATCAAGGATTTGAACCCAGGACTACGAGATTTGTAGTCTTATAAGCTAACCACCTAGACCAACGAGTCGGTTATCTCACTACGTCCATTATGTAATAAATAAATGTACAGAAGCATTAAGTATATTCCTGTGGTTTGCGGCTTCCGTGTATAGAGGTACCTACCACGTATATTTTATAAATCAAAAATTGGCTTAAATAAATAGGCTTAGACGCGGATTTTTAATCCTGTCAATACTATAAACTACCTATTCAACGGTCCTTGAACTTTTGCTAAACCTTTTTTTTATTATAGTCAGGTGGACCGGCAATCGCAATAAACTCAAAAACTACCAAACTATTTTTATACGATTTTCAGTAACGGACGTGGAGTGATTCATGAGTAAACTACTACTATTTGCTCTCCAAATATTTTAAGGCTATGTTTAGTATATTCATTTATATTTTATGTAAATTGACTGAAATATGATGATTGAACTTGTCGGAAACAAATATATCGACCAATAGAGATTTATAATATCATACATAATTTCAGCCGGAAGACGTCCAATTCTGGACGAAAGCTTCTCCAAAGATCTCCATAATAGCCGGTCTTGCGCTTGCATCCAGTGGTTTCAGATTTATTTATAATATGATATGAACGTTTTAAGTCCTCTTATTCTACTCGTGCGAAGTCAGGTCTAGTAAGTAGTATGTAATAAATCATTATAAATAGCAGATGTAAAGTCGAGTCGATATAATTTTTTTATTTTAATTTAAAACGCAACTGTGACTACTTTAATGCCGAATTCGCAAAAATATTATGAATCGTATCTACTGGTACAAATGAACGAAAATAAGTTGAAAAAATTGTGTGTCTTTTTAATTTTCTTCGTTATAACCAAGAATATAAACGTTAAGTGGTCCGAGATGCGACGGGCACTTCAAGCAAATCAGCACTTTGCATCTTACTTATGTCGGGACACGCTCTTCTCGGAGATAAAGTTAAGTACATATTAGGAATACATTTTATTTTGATAGAAGTTAACGTAGTCCCTTATACTAAGGAATTTAAAAAAAAAATCTTTTTTTGAAAGATTTTTCGTGAAACTTCTCTTGGCGAGCCTGGAGGTACGACCGACTTGAGTGGCGTTACGGCAAAATCCATGATGCTTTCTTATGTTGTCATGCGCCACATCCACCGCTCAGAACTCCATTATATGCGTGTAACACGTATAATATTATTAAAATAATAAGAAAAAATTATATTCCTTTTTAACGAACCTCTTTGTTTTTTGAACAGACAACTTCTTATAGGAGGGTAAATCGCTTCGTTACGTAACGCGTTACGGTCTGTCTGGTTTCCCTTTCTCTTACACATACGGCACCGTTAGGCGGACTCCTGTATTTCGGACAGACATAAAATTTTATTTTAAAGTTACCTATCACTTTTGTCGGCACACATATATTTTTTATTTTAGTCCATATTTATTTATTACGTTTCTTTAGTAATAATAAATTATAATATCCCATGATGGCAAGGCTCATTGTTGTATTGCAAATTTACTTTATATCAGATAACTCTGTCATGAATCGTGGCAAATAGGTCAGATGTCAATTAAAAGACAGTTCACAATGAAATACCTATATTTATTAATTATTATAATAAGTCTACTGAGCTCAGGCACGTTTTTAAGCATATGATTATCCTGAATGTAATATGTAATTAAAATGTATTTAGGTTTCCTTATTAAAATGGTCAAATCGAATTCTGACGTTTCAGTGCGTACATTAAGCAATCTAAAAATTATATCGAATTAATTATATACGACGACGGGCTTTATGTACGGCCGAATTTAATTACTGACTGTCTAGTATCTACCCATTAGTATTACGAGTTTTCCGTACCTATAATAAAAAGAGTAAATTATGAATTAGCCAGACTACAATATATCACTAATCGAATATGTAGACCAGCTTTAAATACACAGTATGATCAACTGAGCTTCTGAAACCTCTCGGGTAGAACCCAGATGAAAGAACCAGTGTTTGATTTGTTCAGTGTTCAGCGCTGGCCTTTTAATGCAAAGCGCGCTCGCTTCTAGAACAGCGAATGTTGAAATTGTCACACGATGACAGACACTCTTAACATTCGCTTTTTCAAAAGTGTTACTAATATTATTACTGTTTCCCCTCCAACTATGTTTAAGCCCATGTTTAATATATTAACTATACCATAATTTGATTAACACATAAGTAGTTATGTATTGACTCGAGGAGAAACTGTGAAACGCGCGAAATACGAAGCGAAACGAATATGCGATTTTTATTTCGTTTAGCAAATACTATTGTATGATACATATTTACTACTAGAAGATTACGGGTTCAAGCCCAGGCAAGCACCGCTATGCATAATTTATTTCTAGCTGGGCGGTGAAGGGATTTGTTCCTAAGATGTTTTTTCTCCATTTTTTTTCTATAGCTTACTTCCTAAGTATATCAATCTGCGACAGGTCTCTAATTTCGTAAAGGAATAACTTTGGTTACTATATAAATATTCTTTATTGTACACTAAAATACATACGAGTAAAACATCAATATTTATAAAACTCAAAAATGGTTCACTTTTGCATAATGCATATGGGAGTTAAAATTATTGCAAATAGTCACCCCTATTACCTCCTAACGGGAATACGTCGAATTACCAATAACCCTGTATATATAGAATATTATTAACAAAATTACTTTATAATTTGAGGAATACTATCGCAGTGAGACAGAGTACCGTTATAATCCTATGCTTGTAATATTTACATAATATATTACCATTATTTCAGTTATGGCATTTTTACTAAAGTCGTTATTCCGCGTTCGCTATAGCCGGTTAAGTGGAGCTCATACGAATAACTTTGGTTCCGTATAAATATTTCTAATTAAATTTCTCATATAACTTCAAACATTAGTTCGATATTTTACATATCTAAGTAATATCAAATATTTGAAAATGTCAAAAGCTCAAGAGTAACTAGCAAATGAAAGTTTTATTCGAATATAGCATATTGAGCAAATCGAAGTAACCACGTATAAATGAATTAAAATAAGGGTATGAATATAATATATATTTAGCCTAGGTGCTATAGTCGATGTCCATAAATATTCATGTATGCATATAACGGAAACTTGCAGCGCCACCAATAGGGATACGTCAGATTTATGTCAGTTCGAACAATAATTGTTGTTTTGGTGGTCATGTTATAGGTCATATCGTTTGGACAGCAACAACTTACGCAATGCGTGGTGCGTGCGTTTTAATCGCCTTAGTGATGTATATTCTTACATGACTGACAAATTTATCAGGTAATTTGCCACAGGTAGCTATGTATATTTTCATTCGTTGTAACTCGCTAGTAGATGGTACTGTATCACAAGTACATAATAAAATACACCGTTTAACCGCCTAATTTATAGCCATGAGTATTCGATGACTACTTGGTGAATAGTTTTAGCCCAAGTAGTTTACAAATACAATAACAAATTGAAATTCACATTGTAATTTATAAATGCATTCATATTAATAATTATAAATCAATTGACATTTCATTGTAATTTTTTTATTTATATTTTTCATGAAAACTGGTTAATACTATTAACAACACTAATTTGGTAATTTATTACTCTGGTAATTTGTATCGTAATTCACAATGAACACCTTTTTATTAAACACAGTTGTGACATTACATAAAGGTGCATTCTGACACACGATCGCTGTGCACTTCGTTTTGTATTCGCTCAAACAACCAGCACCAAGTGGAGCGCTGAAAGCGAAGCATGCAACTTTACATGCTCCAAAAGCGTCAATACGATTCAGTTATAGCACGCTGTGATATAGGTTAGCGAAAATGCTGGATACGCTCACTTCCTTTAATTTGTCACGTATTATTCATATTAGTGTTTTTCTCTATTTAAAGTAGGAAGACAAACAGGCTGATAGTAAGTGGTCACGATTACACACATACATAAAAACTGTAAGAAATATTAACCATACAAAGCCAATACGCTACATGCCGTGGGAACTAAGATGTTATCTTTCCTGTAATTGGCACTGACTTTTAACATAGACACGTGTATATTTTTATTTTCTTCTGTGTAATGGCTTACAAGCTGTTGCAAAATAGAAATTATTTATGGAGTAAAATAAATACATAAATGTTAGCTCACTTAATAAATAAACGAGGCGTTTTTATAACGCACCCAGGAATTCTAAAAGTCCGATTACTATGAAAGTGGATGCTGGCGTTCTATTCTTAACTGGAGCTGATTTCTCCGGGAAAACAATTTGAAGCAGCGATTGTTGGGACGTTAGCTGAACTGAAATCAATCAGTAACATAGCAGATTGTGGTTGCTGTTTAAGTTTGTATTTATTTTTCGAATTCTCTAGAGTTATTTAAAAGAACGAATTCACAAACACTGTATTATAAAGGAAGGGGTTTTGTGTGTTTATATTTTTCCATTATTTATTACATATAGTATTTGTAAATATTAAAATTTTCTATAGAAATACATACAGTTACATATATATATATTAAGCACACCATTCAAATGTATTAGATAACAAACAGCATCTGACTGTTACATAGAGACAGATTTTGAACGTTTAATGATTATTTAGATAGATTGCATAAAAAACTATATAATTTAAATATTTTTTATTAATCTGGCAACCTTAAATTCACCCAAAACAGAAAAAATCGGTAAATCGTCGTTTTCCCATGAAGACTTTTTCGTCACAGATATTAGGTTTTTCTTTAACGGTTTTTGAAAGTGTTTTTAACATAGGCTACATTGTATGTAAATATGTTGCATATTTTTTAAATAGCTTAATTTGCTAACGTAGTCGATGAGAAAATTGTTGGCTTTTGAAGCAATTATTGCCAAAACTATAACAGATTGCATCCTTGCTAGGTTTTTTGTATCTGTTAAATAGTTGTCTCTAACATGTCTACAGACAACTCAGCCATGGATATATATATCCATAACATATAATAACTCATATGATAACTTACATATATAATTGTAAGTTATCTATTAGTAGATAACTTACAATTATATTTTACAAAAGTGGATTATATTTGCCACTTTTTTAACAAAATATCTACATAAAATAATAATTTGAATACGTTAAAAAAGAACTAAAAATTGTATCGACGAAGTTTGATTACGTCTTCCTGTAAATGTTGTTCAGATTTAAAATTTATAGTTTGCACACATAGTAATTACTTACGAATTCGTCATTGGTGTGCCTTATAATATTAATGAAAACTATTTCCATGGTAAATAAATAAATATAATCAATCAACTAAAACATCTACAGTACAATCGAACAACTAAAGTCGGCTCGAAGTTCAAAACTTGTAGATACCGTTGAATTGAGTCAATTAATGTTACAAATTGTCAATTTATTGAATTGACAGAATAACCATTTACCAACTAACTTTGGGTATACCTGTCAAAGCGACGTTCCATCGTCTATTCAGCTACAGCCATACCTACGCGACTAAGCGCGTTAATTACAACTACGCTACGTAGCTTATATTATAGAGAAACATCACGGCTGTTCCCGTTTCCTCTTTATTATGTTACCCACGAAAGCAGCCAAAGCGACGAGTCATGTGTTTATTTCCTATCTCTCTTTGATTGTATATTTAGATTTAATGAGTTCAATAATTAAACAACGTCACTGCCAACATAAAATAGCTCATAATAAAAATGATTTTATCAATTTGTCTTTATATTGTGTATACCTAATATAACTTTGTATGTTTGCGTGTTTGCATTGAGCTCATCATAGCTCCAAGCGCCAAGGTGGTAACTATCATCTACCATATTATTAACATTTAACATTGTTGAGTTTTGATTGGAGTGTACATACAAAAATGTTTCAGATCGCGATTTTTAAATCTTAAATACCAAAACGAATCCTCATATAATAATGTACTCTTAATGTACTCCTCTAATACCTAATTTACTTGAGTACTCAAGTAAATTTTTATTCAGCTGCGCTCCGTAGTCTTTGGTTCACAATTATCTCGTCACGGCTCAAAGTAATTGTACGTAATTTAGATTTGTTTCCTATATTTTGATAAATAAATATTGTTTCCTATTTATAAATATAATATATCTAAATATAGAACACGAATGCGAACATGTACATTTATAATTTTATTTTTAAGGACATTCGTGCATGTAAAGCTTCATAGTGGAATATCTTCAATATCATTTTAATGGTTATGTCATCGCACGCAAAAAATCTTGTTGATTATACAAGAATCAATTATACATAATATTAATACGGTGTATAGCAAATATATTAACGCCATTTCTCATCTAAATTGTTGAAAGTAGATTAATTCCCAATAGAAGTCCCGAATACATAATTATTAAACTTGATTAAATTTTCGCACAATCTATGGTTCATTTCATTTAAGACTGTAAACAACTGTAATTTAGATAGTGTAAGCAGACGACATTGAAGTAAATTACGCATTCATGTTAGAAATAGCGGTGTTTTGGTCCCTATGGACTTTGTATGCATCGCTTAGCAAACAGGACAATATCGTTTGATTTCAAGGCCTCAGCTTGTCAAATTTGCTGTCACACTCAGAGTAATGTTATATTTTCATAAATTAATTATTGCTAAATAAACCGACTTATGTGGACAAAAGACCTAATTAAGTGGTTATACATATTTCACCTTATTCGATTGGGCGTTACCAATGAATATTCCCCGCGTAGGCCTCAACTCCATGCGTCCTGTGTTTGAGGATAAATTTCACGGATCTGTTGAGCAGAACGTCTCGTCCCGGCTTAATATGTTAGGTGACCAAACGATTGCATCACGATTCGTTTCAATTTCTTACGTCAAAAACTTGTTAAAAATATTATAAAATATATCTGGCAAAAGTAAGCTAAGGCTTCCCTTTGTATAATATATTTAATATACTCATTTTAATAAAAAAATTACTTCGTAATTATTTCTCCTATTTATTTTAATTTTTAACTTTCAAGTTTTTATATCGATCATATCGTCCTTACATACATCCACGTCTTAATTGAGGCCCGTGAATAAGAATTCACGGCCAACTAATTGCTCGGGATTAGGATCTTACTTAACTCTAGTCAAGTAAGATCCTAATCCCGAGCAAGCTAGAGCTAGGGGAGTTCCATCTTATATTTCGAGTAGTTTCTCCATGATGAGTAGAACAGAAAAGATATACTTACCTCTATGTATAGTTTTATTACATATGTAAGTTTCGGATCTGATAGTAAGAAAAATATAAACTACAATTTACATTTTAAAACTGAGAGAAATATTAACATACCTATTAGTGAAACATTAGTTTTACCTGAGTCGAGATGGCCCAGTGGCTAGAACGCGTGCATCGTAACTGATGATTTCGGGTTCATACCCAGGCAGGCACCACTGAATTTTCATGTGCTTAATTTGTATTTATAATTCATCTTGTGCTCGGCGGTGAAGGAAAACATCGTGAGGAAACCTGCATGCGTCTAATTTCAACGAAATTCTGCCACATGTGTATTCCACCAACTCGCATTGGAGCAGCGTGGTGGAATATGCTCCAAACCTTCTCCTCAAAGGGAGAGGAGGCCTTAGCCCAGCAGTGAGAAATTTACAGGCTGTTAATGTAATGTAAAATGTAGTTTAACCTTTGGTCAATAATGCACTGGTTATTTGATAGAATATTATTGTCAGGTAATCTTTGTGTGTAAACTCGTAGTAACGCTTAGAATATGAGTAATCTTATAAAGTTCAAGTACAAGAGATAGATCATTGTGGAACATTGCTTTCTGTCTATATCAATACAATAGTTGATGAAGAGACAATTTTCCGATTTATAATACAATAGAACTGAACCTCAAAGAAAATTGTAGTAATCGAAAAAGAGTATCGTAAAAGATGATGACTGACTTATTTTATAGACTTTTTATTAATTCATCTCGTTCGTACTTGTGAAAGAAAACGTCGTTAAAAACGTGATGTTTCGGAAATCTGACACAGCTATGTACAACCATTGTTATGATTTAAAAAGAGAACATTTCAACGTTACGATCGTCAGCAAAACAAATATTGATTCACAAACAGAACAATAATTTAATTTTCTCAATGTTCTCCCAAACCTAAGACGCGTATCAATGACAAAACGCCTTTCTTTGATTCCAAATCACTGTCACGATTCATTATGTCCCTTTTGAATATCTCAAAACATACAAAGGATGCTTTCAAACCATTTTTTATCATCAGAGTATTTTTATCAGGAAAATCGGATATACGGCGTCACGGTATCAAATTATTTGTATCATAATAAGATTCTCAACATTGAATCACTGTTTCCCGTATTATATAAACACAGCAGTGATATAAGATCTACTTATAAAATAATGATCATATAATATAGGAGTCTATTTATGAATTTAAAGGTATAATTTTTTTCAGTCTCAAAAAGTTTTATTCTAAATTATAATTAAAATAATCTTTCAGTACAGGAAGTAGTCAGCTTTTCATTAAATCACATATTATGTCATATATTTACCTTCACTATAAAAGAATCACATATTTCGTGCCCCGAAATTTGGTAGAGAATGTGTATTCTAGGCCATAACGGATATGCATTATCCACAATGCGTATATAAAAGAGACCAAATTTTCAGAGTTCCTCCAATGCCACAGGCGGTTTTCCTCATAATAACGCTCACCGCCACGTGACCTGAGGCAGAATATAGACATGAATCTAGTCATTACTACAACATTGGAAAAGGTTAATGCTTTATTTAAGTATTATGCCCTTTAAGCTGATTTTGATAAATATGAAAGGTGAAGAAACTATTATTTTTGTGTCTTTTACTTCATTTAAGAAAAAAACATTCTCGTCATTAACTGACTCGTCGGACTAGGGGCTAATTATAAGGCCGCAGGTATTGGTTCTTAAATTTGAATTTTGGGTCCGAAGATCTTGGGAAGAAACCCCAAAAAAAAATTTCAATAACAGCCTGGCAGGGAAGTTGGAAGTGTGTGCACTCCCGTGCCTCGTAAAGGCCGTAAAGCCGTTGAGCCTGCGCCGGAATTCTTTCCAATTGTGTCAAATCTGCCATCCCAGCGAATTATGAGAGTAAAGGGATATGAAATATAATTTATTCCGTGTATTTTACTTGTATTTTGAGAATATCCACCGTGGCTAAAATCGGTCAGGATGACATCATTAATAGGCCAGTTAATAACTTTTTTTGCACTAAACAAAAATGGTTGAAATTTTAATACAAGGTAAGTTATAATTATTTACACCTTCTGTTCAATTTTCAACCATCTAACAATTTTTTTCAGAAAGTTATAAGCAAAAACGCTTTTCACCCTTAAAACCCCCTAGCGTTCACTCCAGAGGGTTGAAAATTTTAATTTGTTATTATTTTAACGTCCCAAACCACATATCAAAAAATCATAATGATACTAATTACTTGACCTTCACGGGCTTTATTGACGAGTTTACGTAATTCTAATATTCGATTCGAAATTCAAAACGTCCATTAACGCATTGTTGTCGTTCATTAGATTACTTATTTAGATTTATTCATTTCTTGTCGGTTCTTCTCTCTTCGCCTATAGAATATACATTTTGTATCAGTGACGGAGATTTACATTTAATTCAATTCTTTAACACTACAATTCAAAATTTATTTAAAAGCATACATAATTATTTTTATTATTTTAATAATCATAAATGCGAGTACTATCTCCGCACATAATAATTCCATGTAATTATCATCATTTGAGAAAATATTGACACTTGATTAATACTATGTAAGAAATTTATACAAATATCAATAGGCCTTTCAACAGCTTTCTCTTTTCTCTATTCTTCGAGGCACTAGTATATTAAAGTAGGCTTAAATAATGAGTTAGCGTGTCTAGACGTGCTAGAGAGAACCAACCTGCCCCTAAATTTAAATTTAATCTTCTAACTAGCCATGACAAACAATTCTAGTCCTACTTGTTACAACATAAGGTAAACTTTAGTGTAATACTCAATTTTAATTTAAGATATTAGTTATTGATGATCACAAGTTATGTGCTAAGCATGATAACTTCCCGAGTTGCTCTTCATACTCTATCTCTTTTACTCTTAGTTTTTGGGAATATTGTATTTATTAACTTTTCCTAAGCAATTTCAGTGTTCCATTACTATGGGTAATTACTATTTCTCGTAATAAATCGATGGCAGTTTGTCTCTATTTCTGTCTACCTGTGTTAATGATTCTATGTTGAAAGTAGAACAGGACATATGTATGAGTAAGGAAGAAGTAGTGTGTGAAGGAGACAGATGAGAGAGGAAAAAGATAGCAAATGAAGTAAGGTGTCTGAACTAAGAGTTTGATACGAGTAAAACATTAACTGTTATGATATGATCGACGGAAAATTCGAAACCACCGAAAATAATTCAGACGTGGGGTCAACGTGAAGTAGTTTTAACAACTTAAGGCACGGGACTATAACTTTCTGACTGTGAAACTCAAAATTTTTGAAGGCAAACCCGAATCAAGATTTTAATCCAGGATATTAAGATTTGAAACCACATAAATAACCTGCATTTAGCTCCCACGATTCAGCTAAAATCAGCTTGAGATATGTATGAACATACTGACAACACTGTATTCAAATGGAATGCAAATATTATTACACTATTGATCTCACACCAAGTCATCTTTCAGATCAAAGAAGCCTATTCCATATTTCATCATTTCCAGTGCATTACAATAAACGTATGCTCGACCTTTTTCCTTATATACATATTTTTGAATCTTTATATTGTCGAATCTTTCAATCCCTACTGGTTTTACAAAATTACTGGTACGTTTAAACAGTATTACGTAACAAATTATTTTCATAAACAAACTTGAAATTTACCGCTGAAAAACTATTGCGAAAAGTCAGATAGGTGAAGTTGTCTACAATATTAACTTTATTTAAAGGATATACGGATCAAAATAGCGTATCACAATAAATCAGTTTATCACGTTTTAATACGACGTTCTTTCAAAATAGCTGGATTTATTTTATTCTTTGTTAATCAAGTTAATATGACAAGATTTTAATTTTAATTTAATATTGGTTTCAGTAAGATATAAAATGCTCTTGAAAATGTTGTCCATTGACTCTTACAAAACACCTTTTCATTTATAGATAAGGCACATACGGACAGTTTTATTACTATATACATGATATATTTTATTACCCAATTGCGTTTAAGAGGCGACCTTAATGATAAAAGCGTTCTCTTCGCCAACCCTACAATTGTAAGAAATAAATGGGGTAGGCCGTGTTAAGAGTAAAATGTTTAAGAACTGTAATCATAAAAAACTCTAAACTCTAAACATATCTTTAAAGCAAAAGATATTTAAAAAGACACACTATCTTATTAAAAATATTAATGACATCTATATGTAGAAATCACAAAAATAATGACTGACTTTACAATATATTTTATATTGCAACTCTTAGTTTTAAATAACTATATATTATCTTATATATGGATAGGTCGTTCTGTGCCATTCGTATATAATGCTTTGTTATATATAACAATGCCTTAGTTTTCCTTAAAATTTTAATGAAACAAGGTATATTGAAATATCGAGTAAAAATTAATATTTTAAAACTGCTAACATTCGGTGAACTCGTTATAGTTTATATATCAACACTGCACTATTGTACTGATCATACCTCTCACTGGATTAATTAAACTTCCATTATCTTTAACAACTCATTTTATCGACATGAACTTTTATTATTATGTAAATATTTTGTACAAAACGTCAGCGCGATTTAAAAGACTATTAATGCCATCTATACAATTTTATGAAAAAAAAAAAACTAACTAACATAAATAACCCTAACGATTTAGACAATATATTTTATGGTACTTATGAAGTATAACAAGTATACTGAACGGATCATAAACGGACAAAAACCTCTTTTCATTCTAATGAGGTTTTAGCAATTATTCTACCGTTCACAGCGAGGTTTACACGTGGCGGAATTGCATCCCGATGTTTTCCTTTATACCTCCGCCCGAGATTAATTACTGAATCAGTAAATTTGGCATATAATTACTCAGTAGTGTAATTGAACTCTTAACCATAGGTGTTATATCTCTTAAGCCATTTCGTTTTTATTATAAAAACTGTTCAAATCATATAAAACTTTCTTACCAATATTGTCTGTTTTAAAACAAAGACACGCTTTGGACACGCTTCAGTAGAGGCGGTAGAGTGTAGGAGTACAAATATATATAAGATTTTTTCTTGTATTCTTTTTATTAGGACGACACAATTAATGAAACACAATTGAGTTTCTCTGTAAAAAGAGATTTATTTGGATAATTTTACAATAAGAAAGAATAAAATAAAATTTTGTATTTACCTACGAATTTTTACAAAAATAATATTTACATACCTGTAAAAAGAGAAACGACATTTAATGTTTATTTATTAACAATGTCTGTTCCTAAATCACAAGATACTTTATACTTTACTTTATACAATTACGAGATTGATAATATTTTTCATAATTATATTTTTTATAATTTAGTTGTCATGTCACTGCGCGTTCGATGACGGTTGATGCGCGGAATTCAAATTAAAGAATAAATTTAATTTATTTTATTTAATTTAATTTTAGTCCTTGTCTATTACGAAAACATTCATTTTTTTTTCCACATCAAAGATGGCTATATCAAGTGTTATTACTCCATTTGCCTTTTTAACGCCATTAATCGTTTTTAAATTAGTATTGTTGCAATGACTGGTTTCCTTATTTTTTATTTTTAACAATTTAGAATTTATTAACGAAACGTTAGACCCAGAGTCATAGATTCCAGACACTTCAACATTTTTATTCAGTACTAATTTCACTTTGATCAATGGCGGTACTATTAGTTTTTTGGATCTTCACACTGCAATTCACATTCCAATTCTGAATTATTAACGAGCTTTACTTGCTTTTTATCTTTTTCAGTATTTGAATTTGTTTTAAACCAGCATAAATCTTCTGAATGATAGCGTACGCCTTTATTTAATTTTTCACAAATGCTACATTTTTTTTTCTCTGGCTTAGTATCTTCTTTTTTCTTGATAAATTTTCTTCTTGAAACTAAATGTTCTAATTTTCCAAGTTCACTAAACAAATTTTTTGTTTCTACGATTTGGTCTTTGTTGATTTTGTCTGTTATAAAATCTGGTAAGCCGGCAGCAATGATATCAATAAGAGTCCCTTCATCTATTGTTTTTCTTACCTCTAGTAAAAGTTTTTCTTTCTTTACTGCATATTCTAGTAAAGATCCTGATTGGTATTTGTAAGATAAAGCATACTTACTAGCAGTCCAACCTCTATTAGCATATGTTTCCAAAAAACATGATTTCCATTTTGACCACTCGGAATGTAAGCTAAGTTTCATCATCATGGAAGAATACCAATCAGTGCATGATTTTTCAAGAAATAATCTGAAGATTTCAATTATTTCTTCTTCTTTTACGATACTAAACCTTGTACATTCTTTTTCAAATACTTCCATCCACTGGTGTGCATTCGAACTTTTACCATCAAATTTTCCAATCACAAACTTGTCAGCTAAATTTTTAATACTTTGTTTTTCTTTGTCTTGTTGACTTTTAACAAATGTTTCCAAAATTTTCACTATGGGATCTTCTGAACACCTTTTACTACCAATAGTCATTTGTTCTTGGGTAGTTTCCTCTAAAAATTGATCCTGAAACATCATGTTTCCATCCTCATCAAAATATGTTTGTAGTATATCCTGTGTTGTTTTTATCCAAACACTTCTAGTTTGATATCTTTTCTTTAATGTATTTTTCACGGTAAAGAAGGTTTTCGAGGTTTGGATATGTTTGTGAAGTGATACTGCTTGATATTCTTCAGGCATAACGAAAACTTTTCCATCTTTTGTGGCAATTGCGGTTATGGCGATATAGTTTGACTTTCCGTCTATTGATGGTTTAATTTCAAACGTAAACTTCAACGACTCCATTTTTTTTACAATAAATGTCGTTTTATAAGATTTTTTCTTGTATTCTTTTTATTAGGACGACACAATTAATGAAACACAATTGAGTTTCTCTGTAAAAAGAGATTTATTTGGATAATTTTACAATAAGAAAGAATAAAATAAAATTTTGTATTTACCTACGAATTTTTACAAAAATAATATTTACATACCTGTAAAAAGAGAAACGACATTTAATGTTTATTTATTAACAATGTCTGTTCCTAAATCACAAGATACTTTATACTTTACTTTATACAATTACGAGATTGATAATATTTTTCATAATTATATTTTTTATAATTTAGTTGTCATGTCACTGCGCGTTCGATGACGGTTGATGCGCGGAATTCAAATTAAAGAATAATACATTTTTTCTTTACATATAAATAACGGAATTACGTTGCGATTTGATATTGATAATTGATAATTATCTGTGAAACAGTAAAAGGTAGGTACTTTGTTTTGGTACATTCCGGTTTGAAGGATAAGTGAGCCAGTAACGGTACATAACATCTTAGTTCTAAAGGCGCATTGATGATGTAAGAAATGGTGAATATTTCTTACAGCTTCAATATATATAAGTGGTATTGACTATTTACCATTAGATAGCCGACTGACCGCCTACGTATAACAAAAAAAAAAACAATTAAATTAAATTTAAATAACCGAGTGAATATTAAATTTGGAATATTGTCTTATTTCCATGAAGGTAGATGAAATCGTTTTACCATCGCGTAAAATGATGTCGGCTCTGGCATTTAACAATGGAATTTAATTCGATTTTAAGACTGGTTAAATATAAGTAGTTGTATAGTGATCTAAATACCAAATAGACAAAGACTGAAATTTCCCACGGGTAAAGTAGGACTGTATTATGAGCTTCTCATAAAACTACCTCGTTTTAATTTCTTAAGCCGGTAACACAACACGGTCTTCACAAATTTCAGAGTTTTCAATCCGTAAAAGAAATCTCATCTGTGTAAGAGCTTTCTTATGAGCTTGCTAAGGCGTGAGTAAAAAACGTTGTAAATTTTCAAATATGGAAGCACTTGTTTTATTCATTTTGAAGTTTATGATTCTAGAATTTGGAAAGGTAATAAACAAAACTTTTTTTTTTATTAAAGAACATAAAACACAGCGAAGGAATATTACCTCTTCCAAACGAAGAAAATTGTAATAAACCACAAAACCATATTTATTAATTTTTCACTATATTTTTTTATGACGTCATAGTATTTGTTCAGACTAATCCGTCTAATATTAATCAAGTTGATAGTTGGATAAAACTTTTTTAATTCAAGCATATATAAGTACTCGTTGTTTTTATATAATTATTATTTTTAATTATGTTAAAATGTGATAATGTGATTTGTAAAAATTAAATATAATCGGTGATGTATGTTTTGTTTTATTTAAAAAAAAAATGTAAATGTTAACAATTTTCATTTTTGTAACAGAAATTTTCGCTTAAATAAATTAAAGTTTATTTAACTAATATCGTGGATAACTCAATATATATACGTAAATCTAACCCATATAATCTCTCAAATGAAGTTCGTAGGATATCAACTTTGATGATTTTATAAGTCACGCCATTTCTTATTGAATACAGCAAAGAACTTAATATTATGACATATAACAAGTATAATAATAATTTGCATATTGTGGTTGGTAATGGCTGCGTTAGATTCACTTTGACCTGCATTTCGAATTTAAATAAAATAAAAACAACACAGGAGTTTGATTGATTAGAGTCTAGAGAAACTTGTACTCGAATCCATCATTTCGGTGCGCTCGCTTTCAATTCGAATACGCCGGTGATTGCGTATCCGATTTACAATTAGCTTGTGTTGTTCTATAAATTTATTTCTATAAAGAATAACGCATAAGTCTAATTTGAAGATGATACACATATAATACATCTAGTTTGAAGATGATACAGTATATAATATAGATCTACAACGTCGAGTCACAGAAAATTGCATTGAGAATCAATCGGAACCCAAGACGTCATACGATGTAAAATAAATTGAAAATAAACTATGTAAAGCAGTTTCTGTTCCCTTGTGTTGTGAATGTGTGATTTTTCTAGAAATTCATAAAAGAAAAATAGAAGTACTTGATCATCTTTGAACAGGATTGCCTTTACAAAAACTATTGCTACGAGTATATTTTGTAAGTATGTACCAGTTCAACTGTTATTTTAGTAATGTCAAAAACTGTAACGTTAATTTACAGTTTTTTTTTTCTAAATTAGTATAACTATATTAATATGAAATATCGAAATAATTAGAGGACGTTATATCCAATTAAACGTTTCATCTTAAGTTTGTAAGATCGCACGGTCGAATGCTTCGTTTTTTTGTTTTTTTTGTTTTTTTTTTTTTCTGGCATTGATTGGCGGACGAGCATATGTGGTGACCACCGCCCATAGACAAAGGCGCTGTAAGAAATATTAACCATTCCTTACATCACCTATGCGCCACCAACCTTGGGAACTAAGATGTTATGTCCCTTGTGCCTGTGATTACACTGGCTCACTCACCCATCTAACCGGAACACAACAATACAGAGTACTGTTATTTGGCGGTAGAATATCTGATGAGTGGGTGGTACCTACCCAGACGGGCTTGCACAAAGCCCTACCACCAAGTTCGTAATATATATAAGTACCCACGTGCATGTATAAAAACGATGAGTTGAACATTAAAGATTTTTAATTTTTGAAATCACAATTGGATTAATAATTTTAACAATTACCTAAATACAAACCAAAATTTAATTCGTATCAAATATTGTATTCTTTATTTTAAATTGAAAGTCGCTGATATATAAATGAATATGACTTTGAATTGCTACAATGAAATTAAAAAAAATAAATAGACAAAGTTATTATTTAATATCCATAAATGAAAGCAAATGGTAAGTAAGGATCTTAAACCGTAATAATCTTCTCTCATCCCGTTTGATCCGGTTTCAGTTCTACTAACTGCTTTCTGACTAGATATTTTATTTATTTTTTAATTATCAATATTATATAAAAAAAATATTTCAAAAGGCAAATAAAAATCACCGAACAAACACTTGGGAATTGAATATATAAAATAAAAAAACTGTACAAAAAATATTTAAAAATAAATCAAATAGATTATTTTTTAAATATTAATATGTACTACACATATGCTTATAAATATATAATATTTATTCATATATCCACCTTATAATAAAACTATTTAAACAAAAAAATATGTATTATTTTATTATTATTCTGTTCAAAATATAATATTAATATTAAAATAATGATGGCAAATATTTTATATATATATTATAAAATAATAAAACGCGCACCATCAAGCATGTTTTCTTTTGGCAATTTTTTTTTATTCTTACTACACATTTGGCCTATACTGTACATCGTCTACAAGGACACAACTGGCATCTTTTTCTTTAAATCTAAAATTGAAAAGGCACTTCTACTACTTAGTTTAAAAGACACAATTACTATTGTTCGCCTGAACAGACAACGGTACTTAAAAAGATGGTTCTTTATAATATAGTTTTATCTTTATATTTTATATTGCACGAACATATATAATTATTTTTTAAGATTAATAGACGATCCACTACCATTGGAGATTTTAGTTAATATTGTGTGACCAATTCTGGATTAAACCAGTTATCATTGATCATCTTTTCGTTGTTTGTTAAAAGAAGACCCACGTCCTCCACTGCAGTGCATTGGTAACTCGAGTTATAATTATAGTAATTCGTTGACGGTTTTTAAGTGATTAAAATAAAATATAATTTTAATCAAAATCAAATCAAAAAATAAAAATAGGTAACGAACTTTAAAAACAGGGTACAGAATAATAATGGTAAGGTACAGATAGACTGGCTACGAAAAGGATTTAGGACCTCACGCTTATGTTGATAAGAGATATTTTGATCCTTATTTTACACGTAATATTTATTATTCTCGCTTGTAAGGTTTAGTATGTTGTGTGACCGTTCACTTGATAAAATATTTTATATATTTGAATATATTATTCAAAAGATCTTAATCAAACGTGACGGTCTTCGGAATGGGCTCTCACGTCGATCCTTTGAACCTTATAAAATACTCGAATATAAAACGTATTGTTGAGGAAAGAAATGGTATAGGAAATTCGGAATTATTTAAACCGTAAGAGAGATTGAGGACATTGTTTCTTTTGTAATTTTATTAGTTGTGCTTTGTAACAGGGTTTTTGCTTTGTGCAAGCCCGCTTCGGTAGATACCACCCACTCATCACATATTCTACCACCAAACAGCAATATTTAGTATTTTGACTGAAGGGGGAGTAGGGAAGTGGAAATACAAAGGACATCTTATTTACCGAAGTTGGCGGTGTATTGGCGATGAAAGGAATGATTAATTGGCCTATTATATAATCAGGACATCCATTTACCCGTTCACCTAGTAATTTCATACAAAAAATACACGCACATCTCAATCCATGACCGCTGGTTCAAACATTGGTTATCATTAAATTTAAATGTGCTTACTTTAGGTGTTTAATTCATTTCGTGCTCAGCTATGTAAGAAAACATCATTAGTAAACTAGCAGACGTCTAATTTTAATGAAATTAGACGTCAAAAGTATGAACCAAATCAAGCCATCACAAGCCATCAACTCAAAGGGAGAAGAGACCTTAGCCCAGCAGTGGGACAATTACAGGCAGCTTAGTCATCGTAATCATAATTTATATTGTAAATATACTTTCATTTGCCAAGGAAAAATGCTTCTGAGCGAAGTACTTGTATTCTATGAAAATACATTATAATATTATAATTATCTATAAATTACTGAATTCAATGTACAAACAAACATAGAAATAATAAACAGATACTTTATGTTGGAAAAATGGTCCCCACGATTAGCCTTTAGTTTAAATGTTTTGTGATGTCACGTAAATATTATATTTTAATCATGTATAAAACATATATTTATGAATTACTGGGTTTTTAACCGCGATAATTTACCTGACGTTTCGACAAATTTGCATCTGCCGTGGTTACGAGCTGATTGAGAGCTTCAATATTAAATAAATTTAAAATGTATTGTGTCATATATTTTATAACAAAATATTATATGTATAAAATGATATTATAATAATAATAAATGAATTACTTATGTACATGTGTCGCCGCGAATTAGCGAAATTAGCCAATTCGTCTTCCGATTATAGAAAAAGAAATCTCCTAAGATTAGGTCGTTTATCAATTATTTTGAAACTATCGAGTTTCGAATTTTCATCTTCAGCGCTACGGCATCAGCATCCTCTTAACTCTATCGGTTTTTTAAAACACTCTAGGGTTACCGCCAAGACCAACAAGTTTTTTTACCTAATTTAAAAATAAACAAAGGAAAGTCATTTTAGCATAGACTTAGAAAGTAGTTGTAATAGAGAGCCGGGATTTTTTCACCTCTTTTAAAAAAAATACAAAGGACAATCTATAGGAAATGACTATTCTATGAACGGAAGATAGAAGCAGAAATAATTAAATATACATTTATTTTGTTCCTCATGGAAATGGTCATAACGGTTTAAGTAAATGTTTTTAGATGTATTACTTAAATCGCACAATTTTTCATTAAAAGTACAAACCAAAAAGCTTGAGTGACGCCCCGTCGCCCACTATCTTATTAATAAAACATTTTCTTATATTGATTGTAATTAATTTATCACTTATTATTAGAAAGTAAGTATAATCATCGCTTTATTACGTCTTCATCGTATAATGAAATCGGTATGGTTATATAATTGTGATACTTCGCTATGATTTTGTTTTTTGGTATTGAATCGTTTACTGACGCGCTGCTTGCAAAAATCAAAGCAAAATACTTGTTATGTCGACGAAGTTTAGTCGCGTCGGGCCAGCGAGGCCTTTGTGCGAAGTTTTGTGTTCGTCGTAACGGAACTCGTTCGTCGTGTGCCAACTTACGTCGAACCTCCGATCGATGCATACGATAGAGCAATTACTTTGAGGCGGTAACTGCACCTGCGCGTAATGGGGAGTATTGGAAAGTAATAAACGCTACGTTTAACGAGATTTTAATTATAAAAAGAAGCATATTTCAAAATGATGTCGTGCAAAAGATTTCTAAGAATCTTTATGGAAGTTTTGTATTTTGATATGATTATTAATGAGTAATCACTGATGTTGCTGGTTCTACTCACTGATATTAACGAATATGAAATTTCAATAGAATAATCACAGCTCGAAGGTAAATAATTGCTAAATGTCTTCTGTCCCGAAGAATTTTCATTTGTATGTGTATGTAGATGTTGTAAATAGTTATCACAAACAATTTATGGCGGTTTTTAATTTATTATTTTATTAATTCAAAATATATGTTGTGGAGATGATAATCTCAGATTTAATCTACTTATATTAGTTCTCACGCTGTTCAAAGGCAAATGACGTCATACGCACATACATAAAGGTCTCGAAAAACCATTTAGAGTAAAGTACTATTAGACATTTATGAGCATAATATATAGCGTATATATTTTCAGAAAATATGATCATTTTTAGGATTCCGTAGCCAAATGGCAAAAAACGCAACCCTTATAGATTTGTCATGTCTGTCTGTCCGTCCGTATGTCACAGACTCTTTTTTTTCATCAAACCCATACTTGTAAGGTGTCTATGAATAGTTCTTCAAAAATGATGTTGAGGTTTCTAGTATCTTTTTTTTAAACTGAATAGTTTGCGCGAGAGACACTTCCAAAGTGGTAAAATGTGCCCCCCCCCCCCTGTAACTTCTAAAATAAGAGAATGATAAAACTAAAAAATATATATGATGTACATTACCATGCAAACTTCCACCCAAAATTGGTTTGAACGAGATCTAGTAAGTAGTTTTTTTTTTCAAAAGTTATAACGAACTACAAGAACTTCTATATTATGTGCTGCTACGGAACCCTTCATAGGCGACTCGCACTTGGCCGCTTTTTTAAATTTTTCTTTATTGTCTTTTAATTAATAAAAATTACTTAATTTATGCATTAAATTAGAAACTAGAAAATTTGTTATAATTAATTTAGAACATAGATGACCCAGTGCTTACGACACGTGAATTGAAATCGGATATTGCGTATTCAAACCTCGATAAGCATCACTGAATTTTCATGTGCTTAATCTGTGTTTATAATTCACTTTAAGCTCGCCGGCGAAGAAAACAACTTGAAAACCTGCAACGTCGGATGAAAAACTACACGTGAACTATCAACCAGCATTGCACGAGTAGTAGTGTGGTGGATTAAGCAACAAAACTTCTCCTCAATAACAGAAGACTATTACATACGAGTATATATATTTACAGCTTCAAACTATTAATCTACTTTTTACTTTGTTTAGGGTGTACCTTAAACATAAAGATTTTGTTTTAATAATGTCAATAATAGTTGAGTGATTTTAAAACTGATCATAAAACAATCGTTTATTTAATTGAAATTGTTATTTTAATAATAGTTTTCTAGTATTATATAAAAGTAACATACGGTATATGTCTCACGGCTGGCAGTGCGAGTTGGCGGATATGCCATCTAGTTTTAATCAGGCATTTTAATTTATCAATTTTTCTAAGCAGAGCTGCTCAATCAGCAGCCTGAATAACATTCAGTTCAACACATCTCTCGTTCATTGAATATGATAATTTGCTTTAAACTCTTCTCAAAAATGTCATAGGAATAAAAATATGTTGAATATAATATAATTTTAAGAAATAATTTACCCAACTATTTTCTAACCTAATCAACATATATTTGTTTTATTTTATAGATATATAGTAGATATATGGCAATATATCATCCGACACATATCTATATATAGGTTTCTGCGAAAGATATGGTCTTTTCTTTCGCCACTTCATGAGACGAATCATAAAACCTGGTCATAAAAACTTAATGTCTATGAACTGGAATTGAACCCGTTATCATTGGTTAAGATTTACGTGCTCTATCCATGACGCTACATCAGCTCAATAATATACTGAATACTATTTTATTTCAATTTGCATCAATTAAGATTACACAACAATTCAATATTATTAAATGACCTAACGCTAAATACAAAACAAACATCATCAGCTATTATGGAGTGCTCTGTAAACTGCCTTCGCATCTAAAGTACATATTAACAGCATATAGGTTTTGTAATGGTGTTTGTATTCGAGTGCTGAAATTGGTTTTGACTTTGATTTTATAACATATTCCAGTTTATGTCGTTTTATTTCACTTTTTAATAGCGTATTGAAATATTAGGTGAACTTGCGGCGTTTCCTGGGAGACATTTTTAAAAGTTTACCTTTAGCATACAAGCTGTCACCAACATTTTACCCCCTCGAGGGGTGAATTAAAAAGCCTTTGTCCTTCCCCGGAACACAAAATGTCTCCACACTAAATCTGTGAGGAGGTAACAGTTCCTTTCGCATGTATAATATTATTATAGATATGGCGCAATAGCTGTACTGTTTATTTGAAGTCCCCGAGAGCTTGTATTTGTTTTAGCTGTGCATAAGCGATATAAAATATTTACACCGTTTAATATACTTTTTTTTATTTTACTTTTAATTTTAATCAATTTGTTAAAAAATTTACCCACTATTATTTGTATTATAAAATATATGAAATTTATGCCAAAAACATAATGTAAAAAACAATGAAGACAATAAAAAAAAACTTTTAAGTTTTCAACTCGGGTTTTAATGTTCTCAAAACAATCGATCGCGTATGTTTATTTCTATTAAATGTACAGGTTACATTAAAATAAAAAAAAGGTGTTTTTAATTAAACTAAATTTTATATCTTTGACACCTTCAAACATCCTCAACTTTCGATTAGAAAAAATCATTTTATCAGATGCCAACAAAAGTTACGTACGAAAAAACTTTGTTTTAAATATTAACACCCACCGTGCCTTCCCTCAATTTATTCCTTCGGTGATGGATTTTCAGGGGTGCAATTTTAAGGTATTTTTTACAAGGGAATTTCATTTTATATTTTTAGTTTACGTTTAATTTTTTATTTTTCAGTCTGAAATGTGTACGATAACTGAAACTTTTAACGAGTTAATATTTATTTAAATTGATTGAATTCGTTTTCGTCGATGTTATGTATTCACTCACGAAGGCGCCTTCGATTAATTATTTTTCAATATAATAAACTTAAGTGTTTTATTGCACACTGAGACATCTTATAAGCGCGAGCGTTTCTTACTAATGCATGCCAATAATAATAATTTATCAGGAAGGTGCGCCTGTGGATGATCTGTAGAGCCTACAATATTGTGTTGACACTCAATTTAAAATCTAAATATGTATGTATTTTTTTTTGTAAAATGAATATTCAAAGAACCTAAACATAATTATTAAATAATATACAAGTGACTAAATCAATTAATTATATCATGCACCGCTGAGTAAAATAAACGTAATTAGTGTGGCCTCTGCTATTATATTCACAAGAGCGAACCAGATACTGCTGGCTTTGAATGTATCCCTAATGACACTATGAATTATTCAGACTTAGCTTGTTATTGAAACCTAGTCGCTTAAAGTGCAGGACTAAATATTGTTAATTTATTGTTAAGTAGTTTGTGTATGTGTTGAAATCTTTGCTAAGTAACTTATCTCTGATTTTTTTTTTATTATTAAAGATTTCTGCGCATTGCGAAAATTTCTGGTTCACACTTACCTTTATAAAAACCGATTTCAAACAATATTCCTATATTTTACTCCACCGAAAATGATATGGCTTGTCGATCAACAAAGATGACACTTGATAACACTTCACCAATAGATTAACATTTCACTGTTATTCAAATATATATAATATGTTTTACATCCACGCTGGTTCGAGAGCATATAATTTCGTAACAGAATAGTATTCTATTTGAATTCAACTCGTAATTGCTTGGCGATCAATCACGCCTTATAACAACGACAGAACTAACTGATCTCCAGGGAAATACTTGTTCATTCAATATACAAATATACGGTTAATAAATTCTCTTGCGTATCGTCCAATCCATTCCAGTGTGCGGCGTTCATTAAAAAAATGACATAGGTACCTTTAAATCAGAAAACATACTTTGCGTTCAGAAGCTGTTTACTGTCTAAATAAAATAGAGCATATTCACGTCGTACTAATTTTAACTATCGAGGACGATAGTTAAACTTTACTTAGTGTTAGGGCTTTGTGTGACCCCTTTAAGATATGTACCGCACTCTATTCAACTACCAAACAACAATACTCATTTTTTATTTAAATACTTTATTGACCACCACAAAATGGGACAAAAGGCGGACTTAATGCCTGAAGGCATTCTCTGCCAGTCAACCTTTAGGTCAAACAGAAAACCATGAAGGCGGTAATAAATAATTGACAAAACATAACAGTATACATAACAATACTTAGTATTGTTGAGATTCGGTTCGAAATATGAGTGAGCCGTTACATAACATCTTAGTTCCCAAAGTCAGTGGCGCTTTGACGATGTTCGAATAAGGTTAATATTTCACAAAGTATCAATGTTACCAATTCCTATTCTGTCTATTTTAAATAAAAAAGATTATGTATCTCAAGTTCCCAGCTTGGGTAAATTAAATATAATTTATTTTTTCTGCCAAGGCTTTCTCAGTAGCAAACTGGTTTTAGAAAGTTGGTATTTCCTACCGTGCCTCAGTAAACGTAAATCGTTGGTCCTGCTGTATGATTTCTGTCTGTTATTGATCATCGAAAACCCCCAAAAAACTGTGAGAGTAAAAGGAATTGTTGGTATATTTAGTTATAGTAGTAATAATAAAATAGACAATTCATAAAACTTTTATTATAGATTTTAACCTTATTAAATTTAGTTTAAATAATGCCAGTAAATGTATAAAAATGTATTTTATCATTTTAAAACTTTTGGTATTTAAAAACGAAACGATCTTTAATAAGTGTCGCCTTGTATTCAGGCAGGGAATCTAAAAATACCAGAGCCCAGTAATTTATTCTTTAATTAATTTATACGTTAAAGAATACTATCTTAATATGTCAATAAGATACTGCTTATTATGATTCGAATTTTTGTTACTATGGTTAGCCGTTTCTTTCTAATGACGTCACAGTTGATAAGACTATAAATCCATTAACGGCATTTGATTTATAAAATCTGCCGATATGCATAAATAGCATCTAAGCCGGATAGAAACGTTAGTTTCGAAAGTTTGCTGTTAACCTGCTGTTTGTACTTATATTGTGATTTCAATGATTATCCGAAATGCTGTTCCAGATTTTGTAATTTGTAATTGCAAGACTTTAGAAGTTACAGTATTTGTTAAAGGAGAATAACGTAATGTGCAACAATATTATACTAAATATGTATTCATATTCACTGTTGTTTCTCTTAGCACGCGAAGTAAAAATATTTATTACCAACTTCCTGGAGAAAGTTTTTAGACTCCATAAGAAATGTCGTACATACTTTTATACTTAACAAGGAATACATTAAGAACTTTAGTTACAAAATTAACACACAGCTTTTTTTGTACTAGATTATATTAATATTAAAAGTCCGTGTATTAGTAATTATTCATCGAATTACATGCAGGGTATTTATTTTATATAGTATACTTTCCTCAGGGATGTTGGTTCATTTTTTGCCCAGAGGAACGGACTTGCGATTCAACAGGGAAATACTACTAGCATTATTTCCAAGCAGTCATAATTTATACGATAACTATTTTTAATTCTTATTTGTACACATTTAAGGATTTAATATTCCTAAGAATAATATTCTAAATATTATAATTACTCAACCAGTATATTTGATAGTGAAGAATATTATTAAAAAATAACATACACCAGTAGAAAGACATATCTAAATCGACAAATTATTTTTGATTATATTAATTAATGCTATTAATAAAGTATATTATTTGTTATCACTGTATATAATTTCAGCTGCAAGAGATTGCTTCGGTACAAACAGATTATGTAAATTGGTTAGTTGTGTAATTAATGCATTGAAATCCGGATTTACTGAATGTAGTGATGAGATTGTTTTAAAAAATCAATACATATTAATGATAATAATAATAGCATATTAATGATTTTATGTTTTAATTTTTAACGAAAAGTAACATTGATTTAAATCAGGTTAACATCCGTGCGGTAAAAAAATATTTACTATTTTTATTTTTAAGTGTTACTTTAAAATAAGTTTAAAATTATCATTACTTTTTCTATATTATATATAATAATGTACAAATTGGTGGCTTTACATTACAAGAGGATTTGAGAGCATTTACAATAGCTAAGCAATCCATAAAGGTCCCATTTTGGCGATGATCTCTCCTCATAAGGAGAAGATTTTAAGCTTATTCCACCATGATGCTTTAATGCGGGTTAATGGATTTACATATGGCAGAATATCCGACACTTGCACGATTCCCCGAGATCGTTTATTACAATACTCATCACGAAATGAATAAGTTTTAAAGTAATAAACTCTTATGCTTAGCTAATCTCTTAAGCAAACTTTAATAAAAAGAGAATGAATGAAGTTATTTGTTCAATATTTGGGAGTATGAAAGAATAGTTTTGAAACCCAAATTAATTAAGGAATTACTAATAATCATATTTACTCCTCCTTTTAGACTTATCACTAGCGTTTGGAGTGGGGACGATAATAGCCTAAGGGGTCAGGATAAATGGTCAACTTTTTACATAGCTAGGCGGCCCATAAGCTATTGCGCTATTGATGTTTCAAATATAATAGCTGTGTTATATGTAACGCAGAAAATATTATTAACATTAATTAATGTAAAAATTAATCAGCTCAATTATATTAATTTATAGGTCTTAAATATTAATTTAAACTTATGGACTTAAGGAGCCCAATTATAAAAATATATATTATATAGCTAAGCGACATACATATATACGATTAGATATATTTAGATCACACATATACAACTGACAGAATGTCGGCCTTTGTTATTAGTTACATAAAAGCTTTTAATGGGTCTTTATAAAAAATAGGTTAAAATGTAAAATAAAAATATATAGAGATATTTTTTTCAAAGCACTTTAAGTCTCAAGTACTTTATATCCTTCCACATCATAAAAAATAATTAACGGACGCAACGACGATTCATCTACACGCTTTGTCTTGAACCATTTCCTGAAATCGGAAGGCTGATGTCGGAAGTGGTTACGAGTGGTGGGGTGGGGGGTAAGGTGCTAATTGCGCTTCTGTAATTACGAGCAATGACAGTGAATAGCGCAAGGAATACGGGCAGAATTTTCGAATTAATATATTTTACTTTAAAATGTGGAATTGCGTTGTAACTTTGTCATCTCATAAGTTTTTTAATTATTCTAAAATATATATATTTAAGTATCAGATATGTACAATGATATTTACGTTACATGTACTTTTGATCTATTGACATCCGTGTGTCAAATCTAGGAACTGCATTGTAAACTAATTCCAGTGCATCGATTAAGCTCAAATTTTAGACAGACACATTACAAATTTAGACAGACAATATTAAAATAAAATTAAATAAATTATGTTTTTAATATTTACTAAAACTTCAGTATTGCGGTCACGTCAAAAGTGAAACTGCACATTTTTAAAAAAAATTGTATATTATAAAGTTGTTATTTCATTATTTACTTGTTTTAACTTATTGTTATATATTGAGAACTAAAATAATTTGTGTTCGTAATTATGAAACCTCTCCACGCTAGGTCGATTCGTACTTTAATTCATGATGTTTCTTTAATTGTCAGAAGCCGTAATTATCCTCGATGTATAAAAACTAATTATTTACAAAATCCCAAACATCAATTTAAATTTATCCAGCGCATTACGTCAATCAAATACAGAATGTTTATTATTATTTAGGAAAATTAAATTAAAATAACATTAAAAGTCCAAAATTTGTTAATTCATGGATAACATTAGTTACGGAAATTTAATTAATTTTCATACAAAGTCAGCACAGTAAACTCTAAATTGTATATTTATGTTAATAGCGGGATCCAAAGTTTGCGAAATATTAAAATTAAACAGTAAAAATGTATTTAAAACTTTAACACAACATTATAATAAGGTGGTTATAAAACTGAAAGTTAATGTGTTAAGTTTCTAACTTGATTATTCGCTTTGCAATTTTAAAGTTATTAATGTACCTAGTTTTTTACTTCGAATAGAAATCCAAGTTTATATGTATCCAAGTAATACATGGTTCTATTTTATATCTATTTATATCAATCGTGGGTATTTCAATAAAAACCCGCATGTCACTAGCGTTGGCAAGATTGATTGACGTATATAGCTACGTTTCATTGTAGCACCTCACTTGGCGTAGCATGTTTGCGTACTGTCCGAATACGAAAATACGTAGAGCAGTTATTATCAAACATTTTTGATTTAAAAATAATTGGAAATTATTCATTATTGAGAATGGTTTTTCTCAAGTGTATAGAGACGCCATCCATGATCAGAAAATGGAGTAAATATTTTATACATTAATTTAAAAGTCATAATTCTGTTAGTTGTGATAAATTACCATCTTATAGTTTGTTTCTTAATTAGGTAACTAGTGCTAGAATATATGTATTAGCACAATGTTTACAGGCTAAAATTTGTTAAAAATAGATCAATTAATGTATATTAAAGTAAATAAATTATTAATTATAAACAATAAACATATATTCTGTACCAACAAGAGTGTGTAAATAAAAAAATAATAATATCTTAAAACAAAAGAACCAAGTGTAAGAAAATAGGCTGGAACTTAGCACAGACTTAATAGGGCAGTGAGTTATTTAGCGCGTCCATTATGACTAGTGTTCCTACTAAGTGACAAAGCGATGCCTTGAATAAAAAGATTTATTTAATAATAACCTAGACGGGGCAGCGTCGAGATAGTTTTTTTTTTTTTAAATTCAAAACAAGAACGTGAAAATTGTTTAAAAAAAAAATCAAAATATACTTTATTCAAGTTGGCTTTTACAAGTACTCGTGATTCGTCATTTAACAAACTAAAGTAAAGCTACCACCGGTTCGGAATGTAGATTCTGCCGAGAAGAACCGGCAAGAAACTCAGTAGTTACTCTTTTTCACCATCTAAAAATACAGTCATTTTAGTTAAATACATTTATACATGTATGTTATGTCTCCTGCCTGGAAGTCAACAAGCATTAACTCCACGCTTTTTTACCATGAATATAATCTTGTATCGAATAATATGCGTTCTTTACCAATGTATTTTTTACAATTGACTTGAATCTATGAAACGGCACAGTTAAAAATGTTTGCAGAATTTTATTATAGAAGCTTGCTCCAAGAATGATTTATTGACTTTGTGGAGTCAGAAACTTGGCGTTCTAAGCTTATCCTTACTTCTTGTCCACATACAATGATTATCAATGATTTTATCAAAGTGATCAATGCTACTATGAATATACATAATATTGTTGTAAATATATTGTGACGCAGCAGTGAGTATTCCTACTTTGTTAAAAACATCCCGGAGAGAGTCTCTAGCTCCAAGATTATAAATAGACCGGATTGCTCTCTTTTGTAAAATAAAAACCGTCAAACATCAAAAGGTACCCTTTGTATTGCAGTGTTAAGGTTGTACGCGCTTATATACAATTATAAGTACAAGGAACAATAGCACCTTAAATATCACGACTGTCGCCACAAAGAAGTATCGACCTGTAGTGGAAATGACCACTCACATCATATAGTCCACTTGCTCATTCATTCATTTTTTTTAAATAAATAAAAAAATTATAATGTTAAAATAAGGGTGTTATGCCTGTTCCTTCCTTTTTATAAACATTTGTAAAATGATATATTTGATTTATTACAAAAATACTTTCTCACTGAACATGACATGGATTCAACTAAGCATTTCATTTCCATATAAAAATAGCTCGAGAATAAAAGAGTTTCTTATACGATAAGTTGTTCTATTTTATCGCTCGTCATATAGAAGTTGTATTTGTAACTCGCGCTTATGTTGTATACTAGCAACTAATTTGAAGTAAAATCATTTAAACGATAATACTATTGGAATGAATGAAATATCACGAATTGTATTTTTATTTATTTTAGAAAGGCAAATTAGCAAATGTGCCACTTGATGATAAATGACGACATTCGCCCACAAACATTGGCAATGCAAGAAATAATAACTACTTCTTACAATAAAGATGCTCTGATATAAAAACGTGCTATTTCTATTCATAATAGGAGTACGGCCAGAGGGACCCCGATCCATAGACTATCTCTGTAAGAAATTTTAACCATTATAATGCATCATCAAACCTACCTTAGGATCTAAGATAATATATCCCTTGATAATTACACTGGCGTACTCATCCAACAACCGGAACATATAATACAAAGCTTTGAGGTTTGATAGACTAATTGTTGACCCATATAGTGGTACCCAATAAGCTAGGATAATACACAGATGGAATAGTATGAGGTGCAATGGAATAATGGATATATTAATTTCATCTCTAATTCGCCCGATAAACTAATCCTCTCCAATTGATATTCCAAAGTTTTGCAGGGAAGGTCGGGATAACAATATTTTTAGTGCGAAATGAATACTATAATTTTAAATGTTATCTATCTATCTGCCTATGAGCATGGTAGTCAGCAGTCTACATATCTTATATATCCTAATTGTTAATTGATCATCTTCTACACGTCATTGGTCCACCTTGCTGGATGATATGTCTGTAACTGCGGTCGTTCTACGGATAACCTCGTATAGATTGTCAGATAAGATCCTTCTACGATACTTCATAGCAGGTTGAGGGACCTTTGATTTGTAGAATAATACAGCAGTCGGTTTCACGTTTCGATATCGTATGTAATGGTTAAACAACATTAGTTGGTAACTTTAGTTATCAAATATTATTGTTATATATATTTATATATAAGATGTGATTGTCACCTATATTTATTACAAGTTTTACAAAACTAAGTATAAGTATTGAAAATTGTTTTTAATTGTTTAATCGTTGCAACATGCATTCAGTAAAGTGTTTTATATAGTGAAGGTAATTCCATTCGAAAGTAATCGTCCCATTGTCTAAACATTGAACTAATAGCATCAATTAACATAATTAAGCGCTCAGCCAGTCCCAGATGCTCACACTAAGCGGTGCTGTTCTCTCGGCGACGTGGTGTGACCTAATTATCTAGGTCACAAAAACTCCTTAACAAATGTCGGTACAGTGGTCACGTTTTCAGATGCAATGATACTAGAAGTGTAATTTAATATAGTTCTGGAATATTTATTTATTATTTTAGCTGTGGTATAAATAGTCAAATTAACTTTGTGCCTTTATTGTTCATGAGGAATCTAGACTTCATTATGTACAATGCATTTTATCTTTGAAACTGAATAATCTAAATCAAATAATAATAAACGGACAGAAGCTGTAATAATGCTTATTTTTTTATTTCATCGCAAATACTCACAATATCGATTTCATTTATTGTATCCAAATAAATAACGTTCTGAGTAGCACAATCGCCCGCTTTTCGTTGTCAACGTCCACGCAAAAGCGAGTCCTAGTATTCAGTTCTGTTTACAGCACTGAACAAATGTATGAACAAATAAATGTGTGTATACATTTGCATTTTTTTTGTACCATATAGGTATTTTAGATAAATAAATAATAAATAAAAATTGGAGAACATCATACACATTACTCTGATCCCAATGTAAGTAGCTAAAGCACTTGTGTTATGGAAAATCAGAAGTAACGACGGTATCACAAACACCCAGACCCAAGACAACATAGAAAACTAATGAACTTTTTCTACTTCGAATCGGCCGGGAATCGAACCCGAGACCTCGGAATGGCGTCCAATAAATAATATCTTCTTTAAACCACATAACAAATTTAACGATAATGATGACCGTCTAGACCATTTTATTATTTTACAATTTAATACGAAACTTCATAATTAAATATTTATAAAATTATTATTTTGTGTTAAAATTTACATTTATCCATACATTTGTCATTTTAGAAATTCAATATATTGGTCTGTACGCAACGTAGATGTAGGGATGTAATGGCGGCTATGGAATGGAATGCTAGCAGTATATCCTCGTTTTAATCACAAAGCAATATTTTGAGATGACTAAATAATAATATTACTGCGTTCTGCATTTTCCTCTATATCCGTGTTCGTCCGTTTGGTCATTCATTCTCGAGGGTTGCTCGCTCGGGAGGATGAACTGCGAGCGGTCCGGATCGAATTACGAACCCGTTCTTTGTTACAAATTACTATTACTGTTTATATACAACAAAGTGTTTGATAAGATACTGGACAAAATCCATACAGATAAACCGAGAGAGCCGTTTTATTATATTGTCTAACTGAAAAAAATTGCTAAACCAATTTACATATATTTTATAACAGAAGACATAGTGCGTTTGAGAGGGAGTTTTAGTATATACTATTAAAAAATAGGCGCTCTTCTTTAATATTGTCGTGACAAGCGTTAATTTCAAGTCCTTATATTTATATAATTATATAGTATCGTATAAACATTATCTTAAAATAAACAATGAGATGTATTTTATTTTTGTACGTACATACAACGTTATAAGCATATTCAAATATTACTTTGGTAATGTTATCTACGTATTAACAATAAGAGTATTACTAGAACTCAATCTACTTAAATATTATTAATAAACTTTAATCACATATTTCTCTGAAATAATAAGGATTCATTCATTGAAAAGGATCTTCTGATAACTCAAGTACTTTGCTTTTTCCGTGCACAGGATTTGTAGTAATAAATGTGAAAAAAAAATTTCGTTTTATTCTGTCCTATTTTCTATGCGATCACACTTTTTACATTTTTAAACCGGTCTGCATAGGTAGATCTCCACTAATTCATAAGTTGCAGAAACAGTTTTCAAGTATAGTTATAATTATTTCATTTTATATTTTATTGCGAACGGTGTAAAGAAAATATATAGGGTATTTATCGTTTAAAGCGATCTTTCAAAGAAGATCTCTTATGAAAGTAGTTTCGTATGAGAACAGATAAGAGAGGATAAAATTAATAAAGATGTATTTTTTTATAAAGAAAGATAAGTGAAATAGGAAATTAATTTATATTAAAATATAATTATTAATTAACAACATACAAATAATACGAACAAAGTAATCATATTGTCTGTAGTGTAATTTATTATTTAATATGTACATATTATAAATGTCATTCTGGTTATATCTAGATGTAATTAATCCATATTAATAATTAAGATTACCTCGTTGCTTTAGCAGTCAGCTTGTAAGACAGATCCGAGGTTCTGGGTTCAAACCGCGGGTTGGACTGAAAGTTTGAATTGTGAACATTCCCATACCTCGGAATGCACACAATCCTTTAAATACTTTCCGGTCGTATCTGAATTGTCAATCTATCTAAGTATAAGATAAAAGGAATAGAGCGCGCTTGTATTTACGCACACACATGTTTACCAGCTGGTAATATGTAAGAGCCGAGATGGCCCAGTGGTTAGAACAGTGGTTTAAGCCCAGGCAAGCACTACTGCATTTTCATGTGCTTAATTTGTGTTTATAATTCAACTCGTGCTAGGCGGTGAAGGAAAACATCGTGAGGAAACCTGCATGCGTCTCATTTCAACAAAATTCAGCCACATGTGTGTCCACCAATCCGCATTGGGGCAGCGTGGTAGAATATCCTCCTAACCTTCACCTCAAAGGGAGAGTAGGCCTTAGCCCAGCAGTGGAAAATTTACAGGCTGTTAATGTTAATATGTACCGGCTTGTCGCCATATCTGTCAGTAGAGTCTGGATTAATCATTATGATTATCATTCAGGGGAATTTTTATACAAATATTTACCGAAAATTTGATTACTTATTATTATCAAAATTCTCATACTCAAAATAAATTCAAAATGGAAAAATAAAAAGAAAATTTTATAGACTTATAAGCAAAGCAAGTGCATTAACCACAGTCATCATCTTTCTATATGGAACAGATGTTCCTAGCAAAAGTACTAGGAACTAGTACTAAAAACATAGAAGTTGTAAAACTCGTAATATAGTTGTAGTCTCAAACAGACAGTACTCCGAAAGCATTAAACCGTGCCTCCCGAAGGAGGTAAGTTCAGTAAAGTGGCGTAAGTGCAGGGGTAAAATGTCACGTACTTTTGATAATCCACGCTTAAAACCTATTCTTATGAAGGAGATGAGGACAGACATTGTCTACATATAAAGGTATGAACATTTTACAATCAGTCATGGATATGCAGAATTTAAAGGCTAAAACGCGTGAGTCGAGACCGAAGATTGGGATTTAAGCCCGGAGAGCATATTTGTTTTTTTTTTAAAGTTTTTATTTGTTTTTATTGTAAATTTATTTAGCGTTTAATAAATCGCCCTGAATAAATCTAGATATATCGACATTAAACTATATCAAATTCTGTTACATCTGTATCATGATATAATCTCACAAGCAATTACTATAATTAGCCTTCCAATTAATAGCCTAGTCATTTTTCTAAGCAGCGCCGTTCAACTCTGAAAGACATCCGCCGCGGGGCGCTGGATCAGAATGGCGCCAGGGGTGACGCCCGGCCTCCAGTGGCGGAGTCAGGGGAGTCCGTCACAGTACATACGGAGGCAGAGTGAGAAGGCACGCCCTACCGCATTCGATTTGGGTCACCTATTGCCGTCTACCACTGACGGCTCGCGGTCTTAAGTGACAGCGTTCCCGTAACCCTACCGCCGTGCGGCGCGATGGAATTCCGGGGTTTAAGTAGTAAGACGGGGCCTTCTGCCCCCGTAAGTCTTCCTCCCGACCAGGCGAGAAATGCATTTCCTCCCAGAAAAAAAAATCATAATAATGTCCTAGAAGTTCAAGTTTGCTTCATACCAACTTGACATATCGGTATATTTTGGAGAATTCACATCATATCTTTATAAATTATAGCCTATGTGTGATTCTGATTTATATATATTATAGGAAAGTTTTAATAAAATCTATTCCGTAATATTTGCATGAAAGACCAACAAACGTACAAACATTCGTCTTTATAATATTAGCAAGGATAGTGAAGATATACCTGAAAAAAAAAACGTATAATTCAGAGCTCAAGATTTTCGGTTGAGATGTATATATGTTTGAAACCAGGTTAGAACTGGTTGTTGAATACATGTAAAACAGATGTATTAATTTATTGTTTATTATTTGTGAAATTTTCAATTCGCCCTCGGCGGATAACTGTCTTATCTCGATTATACTGCATTGGAACATTGTGATGGAGGGCAAACCAAAATATTTACTTGAGAACCTGACCAAAGCCCAGCAGTGCAACATCTACGCTCAGTTAAGTAATTTTCTATAGAAAGTATTTCGTAGATAGGCCATTTATGCTCTTCGATTTTCAGTTTTTTTTTTCATTACCCAAAATATGTTTTTAAACAAAAAAAAAATTGGTTTAATGTTGAATACTTAGAAAACTAAATTTCTACGAAGGTATCGTACCTTATTTTATTACACATTCTTTACCGTTGTCCCTTTTAGTAAGCCTTCAGCTTAAATATTTATTAGCAAAAATGTATTTGTCTGTGCATTACATTTCAGGAGAATGTTATGGATATTTATAGTAAACCCTTTACCGACTATGTCATTATTGTTTTTTTCGTTAATTTTTTGGATCCCAAAAGTTTTTGTGGGCCCATAAGCTGAAGGGGATCCCGGGGTACAATCAAATCAAATATACTTTATTCAAGTAGGCTTTTACAGGAACTTTTGAATCGTCATTTAACAAAATATATTAAGTCAAGCTACCACAGCAAACAGAATCTCTTTATCTCCTGGCGACGCTTACATAGGAGGAAAATGGTGGGCATAGCGCCGAGGCTTTCTCCACGGTCTTTACTGGTGGAACGGGTCTACGGAAGCACTCTCTTCACGCCCCCACCAGAAAGACACCATCTCCACCTAGCACCTGCGCGGTCCAGTCGGCAGTCCACTATATGGAGATCTTAATAGCGTGATTAACGATTAAGTAGGAGAAGATTATCTCCACTGTCGCCATGCATGCTGATGGGGACCCCAGATTTTCCACGCCTCTGCGAATCAAAGCTAGTTAGGCTAGAGCCCTGATTTGCCCCACCACCCCACCCGATATCAAATAATAATTAATTATAATATATTATAATATAATTAAATATAAATCATAATTATATGTGCCAAAAGTAAAAACTAAACACAATTCGAAAAGAAAAGACTATGACTTGTGTATCCTCAAATATAGTCGCCCTCCGAACATACATACATATTTTAATTATTTATTCCCAGAATACTCTTTAATTGTATTCAGATCCCTTGTATCAGTGCTTTGTATAAAGTGACCCTTTTAGGTAATACATTATTCAAATTCTGAAGTGCTAGATCGGTGTAAGGCAATTTTACAGAGTTAATTGCAAAGAGACAGTCAATCCCGAAGGCCCGTCTGTGTAAGTTCGTTCCTGAATATTGCCGTTTCCGGGAATTTCATTTACAAATCAGTCTTTCATCGAAAGATATCTTTGCACTGCAAATATTTGTATTCTTATTAGTAGCGCCAGAACTAAATAAAATAATTTATGTATATGTTTATGTAATAGAATATTTATTAATTATATTTATAGTCATAAAATAGCAATTAATATAATAATGCAGCCGAAAATCAATACTAATTAAGCCATTGTTTGCTTGCTATTACAATGACAAAGGGCATAATTAGGTTTTAACTATTAGGTATCATTTTATCGAAATAATCTCATTTTATACGGAACAGTGAGTAAACACAATACCAGTATGCTACTACTAGTATTATTTGTTTGAATTTTAACACGTTTATAAAGATGATTAATTTTCAAATATGCAAATATAATACCAATAATATAATCGGTCCGAGAATTTATTTCTCTTTCATTTATTCAACGTTCAATAAAACTACCAATGCAAATTGCAAAGTATAAAGAAGAACGAAATGCAAAACGCTTCAAATTAATAATAATAATCATTTTATTTATTTTGGAAATTATTCATATTAAAGTCATACTTACTTTAACATTTTTTTATTCTACCCATCCGAGTAGCAAAGGTAATAAAAAATATGATATCAACGGTCTGACTAGACAGGAATTTAATATCGGAGCGAATGTGTTCCAATTAAATCACATGTCCTTGTTAGGTATAGACGTGTATACGCAATAGTATGGATAAAAGGCGAAGATTTCTTTTATAGATATTTTGCTAGGCTTCGTCGGCTTCGCAGAGGAAATATTTAAGGGTTCGCCGCGTTACATTAATCAGTATCGAGCTAAGCGATCTATCCACTTGTACAATACATTTTACCGCACGATCTACGATCTTTCAGACATTTATTCAAATATCAGCCAAATTGCAAAGTTATATTCAAAAAATACCTAAATTTACCATTTAAATTAATTGCGATATGTTTTATGTAAAAAAATATTTGAGCTAAACTTAATGATTAAAATTTGTTGTATTCTTTAAATTTTGTATTTTCATACTCTGATTTATGTATAAAACATATCATGAAGATATATATAATATAACTAAAAATTCATGGCACGCATTTATAAAAAAAAATGCCATCATCAACCTTGCTGTAGATAGTTTAATCAGCGTAAGCCATGTTAGCACCCTAAAAGCACATTTTAACGAATTTCATGTGTCTGCTGAAATTTCGCCACATGTGTTTTCACTGCAGCCGTAGAATAAGCCCTAAAACGTTCTACTCAAGAACCTTTGTCCAGCACCGATATGGAATCCCATTACATTTTCGAGCTGTTACTTTGATGTAGTAAATTTTGCTGTTGTAATTTGAAGATATTTCGGATATTAGCATGTAGACGACTGCCCAAAAGGGGAGTGCAATGTTTTCAGGATTCTAGAGTGCGAGTTCCTTTCTAACATAATTTTAAATGCCTGAACAGATGTGCATTGGATGAGATATCATTAGATTCTTTATATTATTTCGAGTGAAAGTAATCTTTTTTAAGCCACATTGTAGCATCACTGACTCAATTTTTAAATTACTACAACAGAAGTGTTTTTGTTTTTTTTCAATATATATTTCAATAAATTATGTCAATTGTGTATGATGAATCAGAGTTAAAATAAAACGATTATTCCAAATACAAAATTAAAGGTTTTTATTGACATTGCTTTTAAAAGAAACCAGTTACAACAGTTAAAATGTAAATGTAATTCAAATTAAATGAGTCATGTATACGATTGATATAAAGATTTTAGACTTTAAAATAAAATATAATATAATACCACAAGAATAAAACAATTAATATACGCTTTTATAATTTCAAATAACTTAATAGAAAAGTAAATTAATGGTATTTAGTATCTAAAATAAATTAAAATTATATTACAATCCTTATTCTATTATGGCTGTACCTATAAATGTCGCTTAGGAAGTGATTAGATATACAATATATTTGTATCTTCTTCTTTCTAATGTCAAATCAATGATGTTAGAAAGAGACAGTCACTGTTTAATAAACACTTGCTTAACAACGTTTATATTTTAGGCCGTTGTTTATTAATTAAATTGAACAGAAGTTAGTAAGACAATAATAAATCATTTTTAATATTAATAATGTGTATTAAATAAAAATGACTAGAAATTTAATTGAGATCCAATTAAAAATATACATCTACAAAATTTTAAATAATAAATATTATATAAATAATTTAAAAAAAAAAGAAAAAAATTATATGGCTGCAATAACTAAAATTAAAAAACAAACTACCGTCAGTGTGCTCAAGTAAAATGACGAGTTTTTTTACATAATCTGAGCTCACATTTAGCACTTATTCAAAGGATTTAATTGCATCAGGCAGTGGCCAGTAGTATGGCGTGATGTCGCTTATTCACGTGCTATTTGGGATACGTGTCATTTCCAGTTTCAAAATTACTCGCCATATTACACATAAGATTCACAATTTCATCTTAACAAATGAAAGTTATCTTACAATAAATAGATACAATATCACATAGTTACTCAAACCTGGTTTTTTTTTTTTTTATTTAAATAAAAATTAATCAAATATTGCACTGCCCGAATATATCAGTCTTCTAAATATTAAAGAAAATGTTAATTTTGTTACAGTGCGATTTAATACATACAATGAAAATGTCTAATTTTAAGCCTAAACAGTCGTAAACAGTTTGATTATAAAACTCTTATAATAATACGTTTATATGATCCTACGATGTATATGTCGATAAATGATTTGAAAAATAGAGGATTCTGGATATTACATTATTATCCACACTTAGAGACACACGTTAATTTGAAAATCATATAAACACGGCACATACGAATAGGATTTCAAAAACAAACACAGAATAAGGCCGAACGCCTTGAATATACCGAAGATGCCATTCGTCATCAAGTCATGCTGTGCCGAATTTGATATGATTCTTAGAAAATATGAATATGATGATGATATGAAAGGTAATTTCAAGTTATAGATTTGGTCCTTACATCCAACTACTGGAATGATACTAAATATACGGGATTTTAAGATAAAATATCTAATGTTGCCGATTATTAAACCACGTTAAACACGTACATTAATACTAACGTATGTTAATGTTTTAATGGGATGTAAATGATGCTACATGATTTAGACGATGAGACAAATACTGGGTTTTAAATTTAAGCGCAAGTCTAAACTTTTCATAATCCCCACTTATGTATTTATTTTTATATTACATTTGTAGACGATGCTTATCTTTTAATTTTGATGTTAATATTAACCCTTATTGAAAATAAACAAGTAATATTTCATTGAAAGTTTAAATAAAAATATGTACCACAGACTGAACTTGGAACAGCACAAATCAAATGACATAAAATCAAATTTTCAACTTAAAATTAAAACTAAATTCAAAAGTTTATTGAAGAAACTGATATAACCACGGAACATTTGTTATTTGTAGATAACTTAATTATAAATGTTATTGCTTGATCTCATTTGATGTATCAAATGAAGTTTTGTACGTTATTGAAAAAAAAACTTTATTCAATCGATACTTAAGCCTTAACTTCATATTTTTCATTTATTCTATTGCTATCTGGTGAATCATCTGCGAATTTTATTTCGTTTGAAGATTCAGAGTTCTCATCCGCAAATCTAATGTCGTTAAAATCTGTAGTTCTTTTCAATGTATCGTCTTTTTCTCTTGAATCATTGACACGCTTAAGAGTAGATGAATTATCGTATTCAGATCTATTCTCTCTTCTGTGTACTTTAACAGGGGACATTGTGAGTGTTAGATCCTTCATCGGTATCGTTACCTCGTCCTTCCTTCTTTTATTTCTTTTCGGTAATTTAGGAGAATTTTGTAAATCGCTAACACTGAAATTTAAAGGTTGTATGATGCTACCCCTATCCATGACTTTTCGTATAGATTTTATAGATTCATTTGATTTGTTTGAGCGGTTATCGGAGTTTCGTTTCAAAGTGCTTGATGATGGTCTTTCATCGGGCGATTCTGTATTACTACCTGGATCTGGGCGTAATTCTTTCGGAACCACTTCCTGGAATATTTTGTTATATTTACAAGATGAATATATAATATATTCTTAATTATTAGTATTAAAGTTTAAATTAGTGAAATTTACCTCATAGATCGGTACTTTGCTCTCATCAATCTCTCTAATAATATCGCCTTCTTCTATTGGTGGGATCCAAACAAGAAATGCTGGATCCATACCTAAATAGGAACCAGGTACAGAACCTGAAAAATGTATCTCATCAAATTTCAGCAAAGTAACGTAGATAGCAAAAATAAAACGCTATTCTAAATATTTTGTTTTTTATCGAACACTTGGATCTTAACAATGCAAGTTTAGAAAATTACTTAAATTCATTTACTTAACATACTTATAAAATGCTTTAATTACTTTATGATAAAGTTATGAAGTACGAAAATTTTTTACCTCGTGGTTTGTGTTTAGTTTTACGTACCAGCATTATTTACTTCATAGTCATAGTAATCAATTTCCATCTCAGGGTGTGAGGTCAGACTCAGATCTGAACGTAGAAGTCTTCTATTACAGGTTTCCTTATTATGCTTAGGGTTGTCACGAATTTTAGCAGATGAAACGCCACTCAGTGCTGGTGAGTACCAACCCTAAAATATTTATATTTAATTTTTATTTTTTTAATACCAAGAATTTTGAATTGAATTGTTTTATTTATTTTACTTTAAAATTAAAAATTATAATGTTTGTTTTTTAAATGTATTATATATATTATATTATTTTCACTCCTGCGACGTTGTCGATATTTAGGATATTTGCAGGTGAAATAGTTACATTTGTAAGAGTAGCAGCAGATATTGAAGACGAGGCTCTGCTTACGCTTCTATCCTTTTCCCATGCACTGTCTCTGTCTTTTTCACTATAGCTGTCTCTTTCGCTGACGCTGGTGATGCTTGTGCTTATTTCTGCTGTAACCGCTTCACTCGTTGATGTTTGATGAGGTGAAGTGATCTGTAATTATATTACACTTAAAACATTTCTGCTTATAATTAAGACAATTCTTAATTTAAAATCATAAATTATATATAGCGTCCATTGGACTTGCAACGGTATATTTATTGGAAAGTACATTTTTGATTAAAATGTGTGTTAATATTTTATTACCTGCGGAACATGTGTATTTGAAACTGTATGCGACCGGCGTAATGGTGAAGGAGCTATACTTTCCGAACCAGTGGCAGCGGGTGCACTACTAGATGACACATTTTCAGGGGTAACGGTAGCTTGGCTAATTGCACTACCAGCGCTTGCTACACTCTCATTGTCTCCAATATCTGCTTCTACGTCGGTCCCTTGATCTTCTTCATCTCTGTTAGTATTCATTTTAATTTATTTAAAAACTGCACTTTTCAAAAACGGCTTTTACCTTTAGAAGGAACACTTAAAAAATTTAATTAATATTCAGCATATATCTATTTTTAATAATTCTTTTTTTTTAATAAATCATATATTAAATTTATCTTCTATTTAAATACATCTTAAAATAATATAATTATATAAATACACATAATTTTCGCATGCAAAACGTTACAACTTTTCGCATCACGATAAATCTTCAACTAACAAAATGTAATAAAGATATTTGGTCTTTTATTCTAAAGCGTCCACGTAACTGCGACTTCGGTAAAGAACTGTTTTCTTTTATGTTTTGATTGTGTTTTTATTTAGCCGTGGATTTATATATTACACTATATATTGGACAATATTACATGGAACATGTTATGGAAATCAGAAGTAACGACGGTACCACAAACACCCAGACCCAAGACAACATAGAAAACTAATGAAATTTTTCTAAATCGACTCGGGCGGGAATCGAGCCCGGGACCTAGGAGTGGCTTACCCATGAAAACCGGTGTACACACTACTCGACCACGGAGGTCGTCAAATTTACAATAAATAAAATAAGTTCTTATATTAACCAAAAGTTTTTCTCTTGCTTGGATATAAAATCTTCGATTCACTGGATGTTAAAATGATTGATTACAAAATTTATTATTACATGAATTGAATCTTTAAATGGTTTAACGGTGACAGGTATGTCTATTTATCGATGAGTAACTTAGCTCGCAGATATTAAAAAATATATAAAGTTTTCAGTATGACACTTAATATAATACTAAAAACGAATATTTAATAATGACACTTGAACGAATCGATTGGATGAATCAAAGGTAACAAAGAACCCCTAAAATAAAAATTTCGCAAAATTGACATTATGTAAAGATTGTCTCCTCTAAATATAATTATGTTTTTAATATCCTAATGCTTCAGCTGTACGTTGATTTCAGTTATTACATTACCTTTTATGTAACTATAATATGGATATAGATTAAATGAGTAGATAATTGATGAATAAGATAATTGTTTTTGACATCAGACATAAAATTTATTTTATACATAAGCTATAATATTTCTTAACGTTAACTTTACGATTGAAATAAACAAGTCAGGCTCAACCCTCATTAACAACTCCCAACACATCCGAGTTCAACACAAAGACGTGTCATTCGGAAATAAAGTGAAAATTAACAAGCAATCATCACTCCCCATGTATGTATGAAACGTGAGTCAACAATGGCACTGGAGTAATCCCTACTAATTACGTACTCCAGTTTGTATTCTAGTTTGTTTGATTCATAGCTTCTTGAATTCACACTCGAGATTTGTTGACAAGTTAACTTCGTTTTGTATGAGGGTTGACTGTTATTAGTGTTTACTGAGGCGATATACTATGAAGAAATCAGAGTTCAGTAGGTGAATTTTGTTGGTGTTATATTAGAAAATTGTATTCAATATTTTTATTTAATATTTCGAGTATTGTAGGAGCTGTAGTTTGTCATAATCATAACTAATGAAATATGCTTTAAACTTTAATTTAGATTAATTAAAATTAATTACAAAAACCAGTATTAATTTTATATTATCCAAACCATATTCAAGACAAGGAATAGAATGAATCAAATTATTTGTTGAAAAATTTACAAAAAAAATAAAGTATGTAAAAATCTATATCATACTCATTTATCGCAAATACGAACGTACTGGAACAATTACCGTACTAAGAGGTTGATATAATAATTACGAATCTCGTAATTACTATATTTGTTACTTTGCTTTATACTTACTGAATTCTTGAGGGACCAATTTAGCTAAACTCATTTCGTTTCGTACGATGAAAATGTTACCGTTAGACCTTTCAACTACACGATTTATACCAACAACTACCACAACTAACCTTGGTTCCATAATATCTGAAGTCCTATCAGAATCTCTGAGTCTAGTGTGGCGAGTTCTACCTGGGAGTAATCTGCGTAAGGAGACACCACCACCCACAACTTCCGACAGTAAAGTGCTTCGTGACCCAGTAGTGGCACCACCGAGCTCTAGTGAGGCTGAACAGGCTGTGAAAAGATTTATTAAATCAACACTCAAACCCATTACAAACGAATATAGTTTTTTACAAATTAGCATCTTTAGCAGGTATTTGTTAATATTTTGTGATTGAGTGGATTTTTCTATATCAGTACCATCGCTATCAGTGAGGGATTCCTTATCAGCAGCGCGCTGATAGGCCCTCGTTCTATGTGCGGAATGCGCCGCGAGAGCAAGTGCGGCGAGAGCGGCGAAGGCTGCCAGAGCAGCGGCCGCGGCTCGCGCTCCGCCACCTCCACGCCACCAAGCACCACCACTCACAGACGCCCATGCAGCGGACGCGTTTCGGATTGGTTCTAGAGTAATTAACAAAATGACCGAATTAATATTATACCTCCTACATAAATAGGCTATGACCACAGTGACAAAAATCAATGTCACATGATATGATAATTATTACTTTTGTCATGGTAAGGGTTTTTATAAATGGTCACTATTACTAGAAATATTAAGTTTCTCATACACTAATGAGACACCTTGGGAACTATGATCTTATGTCCATTGTTTCTTCGAACTCTGGTTCGAAACAACAATATTTAGTATAACTGTTGGTTGTTAGAATAGATGATGAGTGGAAACTAAACCAATGAGGAAGTTACCAAATATAATTTATAAATAAGTAAATTTTACCCACTCAATAATTATAGTTATTTTTACATATATGAAATAAAATAATTAGCAGAAACTATACTAAAGCTACATTACAGAATCTCACCGATCTGAGAAGCGTGTGCTAAGAAACCGCCAGCACAACGCTCGTTCGTGTCTCCAGATCGCAGCTCGACGAGGATGTGTCTTCCGCCGGCGATTTCAACCACACCTCCGCTATCTGTTGTAGTTTCCACTTCATCTGCCTTTGGGATAAAAAATAAATTAAAAATATACCGAGCCATTCATAACTGTAGCACAAACTAAGAAAATACATCATCGGCTGTACTTATGAACACTGTTTAGAGGTGAATTTAGTTAATCAATGCCGTGTCTTTATTTGGAACAAGTTATAACCCGCGGCTTCGCTCGCGGTTTGAGGATTGACTATAAGGTATTATTCCCACAAAGTTTTTACAAATTATAGCTTATGTATTATTCTGATTTGTAAGCTATATTATTGTAAAGTTTCATTAAAACCCATTCAATCGTTTTTGAGTGAAAGTGTAACTAACATTGAATAATCGGTGTTTGAGTAATCAGAATAATCAATGTTTAAATAAACACCTGCTAAAAAACGTTCAAAACTAAGAATGAGTGTTTTCACAAATGACTTATTAAATTAACATTATCTCTATATTCTTTTTTAATATTTTAATAAAATAACAGCACAGAAATATATATATCTAGATTCCATGACCGTACCACAGCTGAACTGTCCGGCCCATCCCACGACGCCAAAAGGGGCGAACCTAAAGAATCTCCATCCCTAGCCCGAAGCGCCTGTCCTGTACAGGGTAGTTTTACTGCTTCGAATCGCAAACGTACCGCGAGTCCTTCTTCCGCCTAAAAAATAATTTCGAAATATATATGCACTTAAAAAACAATATTCTATAAAATTTAATCAATATCAAATCCTGTGCGTATTGTTAAATTTAATGAGAAGGGAGGATATCATTCTAATTATCTAATGTATACCTTGCATATATACCTTGATTGCTAAAGTATAAATAAATTCAAAATAGTTTATGAATTTTAACTTGACAAACTACTGCAGGTAAATTTCTTCTGAGAAGTTATGAATAAATTGAAACGATGAAGAATGATAATTATATATTGGAGAAATATGAATATTCGTGTTTTTTTTAAGTAAACTACACATTGTAAAAAGGTGTCCACGTATTTTGTGATTTTCAATATAAGCGTGCCTGTGTTAAAATCCCATATAAAAACCGTCATTATTGACCGAATGATTGAGCAAATTCTTCGTCAGACCCGCCTTTACTTGATTCGACACTAAATTCGCCACAAATGGCTGACTTTTTTTTTTCACTACGAGCAAATAAGATACTAACTAAACGCTGAAATAGGGGGACAAAATTGTTTAGATCTCGATCTACGATTAATGAAACGAAAAATTATAATTATTTCATAATTCACGACGAAGTAAATAAAGTATGTACATTTTTAATTGACGTTCTTTAATTTTTAAACGAAGCTGAAGAATAAATTTAAATGTTTTATACCAAAACTGGCAGTTTTTATTATTAAGCGGTTGATTTTCCGAATATTAAACTGCCTGGTCGTAGTTGTTGGTTTATAAAGCTGCAGGTCTCGAGGTCCACAGTTCGAATTCTGATTTGGGACAGTTTAAAATGTACAAATTCACAAAAATAGTCTGGGGGTAAAAAGATTGGCAACGTTACACTCTAACTCCAGATTTATATGCATTGGTCCTGCATCTGGTTATTTAAGGACCGTGTGTAATCGCCATCGGTCTATAAGAGTGAGGGAGTAGAGAGCAACTATGTTTGCGACATTCAATTGCAGTCTGTAATAACTTACGTGCAAGATCTACATGTATTTTTGTCACAAATATATATGCATATATTTTTAAATCAATAACAAAATAATATCTATGGTTCTATAACCATTCTGTTAATTCATCTTGCAAACTGAAAACTAACAGCACACAACGTAAATTCCAATTTCCGAGGTATTATTGAATTTGTAGGAAATTAAACGTAACAAGATGTCGCGACGGATGTTGTTGTTCAGTTACCGTCAATGGACGGTTAAACTGAAGTTTTGATGGCTTGTAACTGCGATACTGAATTGAATTTAATTTTCATTGTATTAAGACCTCAGTTGGTTATTTTGATAATTGAATTTTAGAAGTACGCTCGACTTCATTCCAGTCTCTAAATTAAATATATCTGATTTCATGATTATAATTATTTAAAAAACGATAATTTGTTTTCTGATGTTATGATTATTTTAGGTATATTTCAAAAACTTTGAGTGAATGAGAACATAACAGAAATTGTAAAATTGTTTTTAAAGGCACCAAAATTCAAATATCATTAAAATATTTAAATATAATTTTATATATATTTTATGAAGGCCGAATTAATGTGACCCTTTAAATAAATAATGCTGTATAGCATTATAGCGTTGTCATAAACAGTTTGAAACATGAATATGTAGGAAAGTGCCTGTATTGTGAAACTGAATATTATCGAGTAGAACGTATTGAATGTTCCATTACGACACGTCGAATCAATTAAAACCACAAATACGATGTAACTTCGTTAACGATACATCTATAAATACCTGCAATTCAATAGTTGAGGTTTGGCCAACTTATGTATGACAATATACAATTACTCTAAACGACTACATAAGTTAAGTTAATGTTTTAACTATTATTTTATATTATAATATAAAAATATTGTATTTAATTTAATAATAAAATAAAAAAGCGTTTTTATTAAAAATATATATTCGACTATGATCACGGATTTTATATAGCATTTTATTTTTCCTTAAGAGCCGAGAGCTCAGTAGTTACAAAAGTGCGCGTCTTCACCAATGACGGCCTTAGCCCAACATTGAGAAATTTACAGGCTGTTAATTTACTTGTATGTAATTTAGTCAATATTTATAATGCAAAGCATACGAATTCTAAATTAAATGTTCTGATTCGGTCAAAAATAGCGTTTTGAATGGCAAAGAATTTGTTATCAGAAATATAAAAGAAAAAATAAAAAGGATATAAATAATTTTGCGGAGTAGTGTTGTAACATTGGTAAAGATAGTTTATTTAAAAACTATGTCTAGTTCATAATATAGCAAATCGCATCTAAATCTAAGGTTTGTTTTTCTATTTGTATTTTTCTTTCTGATATTTTAATTTGTTTAAGTTACTGTATTACATAAATAGATACAGATTAAGTGGTTATTGTAGTGTAGGGTTATTTCTGTTATGATTATTTGGGACATCGGATATTAAGGAAACAGTCTCTGATAATGTACATACATGTCAATCACGCCAGTATACTTTATAAAGTCACACCTAAGGGTAGTATCGTAAATATATTTCGAATTACAACACAACACAATTAAAATTTAAAAGCATAATGATTATTTGATTTAATATACTATCTATGTCAATTTAAATTTCAACAAAATAAAATAATTATATTATATTATTAGTATTCATTTTTTCCTTGCACGTAAGACGTAAAATATAATTAATATAGATATTTTTTTATACAATATAATCCTTACTATTATAAATAAAAATTAGATTTCACATACCTGCAGAAGCCAAAATGATCTTGCTGGGCAAGCTCTTGCTGAGCCAGCTAAGAGTCTAGCAGCTGGTGCGAGGTGTAGAACGCATCCACATCTACACCTGGCACCTATTTCTGCCACCACCATGGAGGAATCACCGGCCCAAGGACGTGCTGTGCACTCGCAAGCTGCTAATTCTACTGCTTGACCCTATGAATTATATTTTCTTACATTATAATTATTTTTTGAATTCTAATACTTTTAAATATCATTTTGGAAAATAAAATTGCAAAACGGATAAGAAAATAATAAAAATATTATATTTAAAAATATATATATTATTAACTAATAAACATTAAAGTCATAAGTTAGTAATTTAAAATATTGTTAAAAAATATGTCATTTCCACTTTATTGCAGTAAGTTTATTGCACATTTATTCTACTTCTTTTGCTGATTCTTCTTGCGCTTCACCCTCTGCTTCATGGTCTTCGCTATCATCAAGTTTATCCTGTTCTTGAACACTCAAATCCTCCTTCGTTTCAGTTTCATCCTCTACTTTTTCCTGAGGTTCTTCTAAAATAACTGTTTTTGAAATAATATTTTTTTCACTACTGATATGAGCTTGCGATTGTAAAGCCATTTGAGAATATTGTAAATCTTTCAAAATTGATTTTTGTATTTCTAATTTACTAGCTTCTATTTTTTGTTCAATATTCATTTCACTTTCAGAAATTTCCTCTGGTTCACCCTCACTCGAAGTCACGCCAGACTTTATCGACGTGACAAAAGATGGTAAACTGTCTTTTCCTGTCAATTCAGGTTCAGTAGAAGGTGGAACCAGTTTTATACTAGGAATAGTCTTAATACTTCCAATTGATGAAGAAGAAAGAGTTGCTTGTGACACCCCTTTTTCAGCTTTAACCGAATCTTTAGAAGCAACTGACATAACAGTTGTTGAAGCAGATTTTTTCTGTAAAGGTTTTGGTATAAATCCTAAGTCACCTTCTTCATAAACTCTTCCTAAAGATGCTATTGAGTCAGATGATGCTGCGTGTTGTATTTCGCGATACTGTGTTATCAAATCTAACAAATGTGATAATAAAACTTGTCTATCCATAATTTCTCTTGTTGGATCTTTCGTAGCCCAATCGTCTAGCTTAAGTGCTGCCTGTATAGCTATTGCGGCTTCTTTTAATATTCGTTTGAATTTGGCACTTTCCTTCGAAACTTTCGTTGTTTCTACTAATGCTTTATTTTGATCACTCATACGAGCATGCAAATTTTGCTCTAGTATTCGAACTTGCAAGGATAAATTTTCATTTTCTTTGACAAGCTTTTGAATTTTTCCCTGTAATGTTTCAAAGTCATAATTTCTTTTTTCATATAAAGCCTTTTCTGTTTTAATTTCTTGAAAAGCAGTAGTTAACTGATCGATAACTTTGAGTTGTACAACGTTTTTATTTATTGCTTTATCTCTCTCCTCTTCAGCTAACTCCATAGCTACTCTAGCAGCTCTTTCACTGTCTTTATATTTTTCGTTTTGATCAGCTAATTTAGCTTGAGTTGATAAAATACTATCCAATTCGTTATTTATTGCTATATTTTCCCTTATAACTCTGTGTGTTGATGCAGCTATTCTTAACTCAGTAGCATCTTGAAAATCTTGGGCCAACTGTAATAGACGAGCTTCCATCTCTTTCTTCAGCTTATCTTTACCAATAACAAACTTCTTTTCTGCATCATAAATAACTCGCTTATACTTCATTTCTTGATCTTTAAACGCTTGTTCTTGTTTATCAAATTTCTTCATCAAATCATCTCGTATAGCCCTAAACTCTTCCAAAGTATTTAATTTTCCAGCAAGCAATTTATTTTCTGAGGTCAATTGATCTTTCATAATAGTGAAGTTTCTTTCCAAGTCAGTAACAGTTTCTTTGAACTGTGCCGTTTCTATCTCTCTTGTTTCCTCTAACCCCTTAACTTTTTCTTTTAGTTCATTATTTTCCTCATTCTTTAAGTTTAATGTCTTTTTTAAGTACGCGATAATATCAGCTCTGTCTTCATCGAGCTTATCGTATGCCTTTTGCAGCTCTTCATTGCGTTGTTCATATTCATCCACAGCGGTACGTAGTCTTGCAATTTTTCTGTTGCATTCTGCTACTTGTAGTTCTAAAAACGTTCGCTCCACTTCTGTAAATGTGCCTCCTCCACCTTTGTGAGTTTCTTCCTCTTTTCCTTTACCTTTGTCTTTTTTTGGTGCCATATTAAATTAATGAAATAAAATTATATCAAAAGTGATCACACGTGTCATTAAGAATGAATTATGACAACGTATATTGATTAATTTGTTGCTACGAAACAGTTACCTTGGCAACCAAACCTTCGATCGTAATATAAAGGTTAGTTTACAGCTTAACCTTTCATATATATTTTAATTTTATAAAATTTAACACTTAACAAAATTAATTAAAAAATAGTTTTTTACACAATTTATTTATTACTAAAGAATTAATCCTATTGATATTTAAAATGTACAGAATATTAACTTCACAAAATTTGGCTCCATAGGCGGGCGGCGGGCTATCACAAAAGCGATGACGACTACGAGTACGCGTCGAGCAATGTGCAGGAGCAGGACAAGCAGACCACGCGGACCACTCGCCCCAACCACCAGCACCACCGTCTGATGAAAGAATAAGATCAATATGTTTTTACCGATTACTGTGTTTACATTTTACCTTTATTAAAAATTTGTACCAATTTTTGAGATTTGAAAATAAATTATAAATGACTTGTTATTTATTTATCTAAGATAGTATCCATATATGAAGCATGATTATTACCGGATAGAGGCAAAGTCGGGAGGCAATCCATCCTCACGTCTGCAACTGCACCTGTAACGGCTTGGGAAACATAGACGAAGCAATACTCAGGATATCTTTCGCTAAACAATCTGCAGTCAAATGAAGCAGTGTGCTGACCCCTGTAACAAGATACACAAAAATTTTAATACTAATCAATTATTAATGGAAACAACTTTGATACCACGATTGAAAACTATGCTTTTAACTCCTACTGTTTTATATGTCATCAAATGCCAATAAATATCTCAGTTTATCCGATCGCATAAACTATTCAAATTAAGCGAACGAATAGGGTGAGTTGACATCACAGTTTATAATATTTCATGAATACAGATAAGGGCTAACCAAGATAAGTACTTGTTTTCTCTAAGCTGTCGCTATTTTGCAATACCTTTGTCCAGAGAATGTATGTCTTGCAGGAAACATAGCGAGCGAAGGAGTGCTATTAATTTATGACAGTACTTGCCAAAGTGACTACTGTTCATCATACAATTAATACCTTTTATCGGCGTAATATTTTACCTTGTGATTTTTTTTCCTTTTAGATAAAATTTATTTTATTTATTATTATAAATTCACAAATAGAATACCTATTTACTGTTTTTATATAACATGCTATTTATTTATTATTTACATTTTTTATTAAGTAAAACAATATAACTAATTATTATACATACACTAGGACAAGAGGAGTGAGCTAAAGGTATTGAATTAAAGCAATAATTTAATATATATTTTTCATGATAATATTTACGGGTTCGCAAAAAAGGGGGATTAATTACAAAATTAATATCGGAACTTTGGAAGTAACATTAATATGGATATAAGTAGTTAAGTGGGATAATGGTGTATTATAAATGTAGATAGGAGAACTGTTTGTAGTGTGATACAGCAGATCTATTAGAAATTCACATGGAATATGAAAATCTATTTTTTTTTTTTGTTTAAAATTACTCTTTTTCTTTTGTAATACGCTATACGTGAATTAATTATGTTGGAAGAAGTAAAAAATAATAAATATGGAAAAGTATAGTGGTATAGTACCAATTCATACATAATAATTATAGCGTTAGGAAAGTTTGCTGATGAATCTTTGACTGCTTCAAGAGATTAATATAAAGCACAATGTAACATAACTTAAGTCTGCAAAATATACGTACGTAAATTGTTTTTAATTTCAACGTTCAAGCAAAGTTAATGCGTATAAGAACTAAGAAAAAGCTTTCATTCGCTCTAATATTTGATATCCCATTCTTCAAATACCAATATAGTTTATATAAAATTTTCAATTTAACTTTATATGTACATACATTGTAGTTGCGTTTGATGTACAAGCGGATATTGAAAGTCAGATCTATTGTACTTACTTTCTTGAATATACATTGAATCAGTTGGATATCATTTGAATTGTATCTTTTTTAAGGAAGATTGTTGGGCAAATGGGCTACCGTCTACTTTGTGGTAATATGTACCGTCAAACACTCACACAGTATTGCATAGTAAAAAGATTTAAGCAATTACTATTAAATACAACCTGTATACGTCATATTTGTTTTAATCGTTAGCCTCTACAGCTGAAAACTTCGATGGTCAGTAGCTTTATGTGTGTTCATTATTACTGAAATTATCCTTACCTTCTAACTCTTCTTTCAGCAACATATCGCAGTCTATCCGAATCACGTCCGAACACCCTTACTCTATCAGCACCTTCCAATACGCACTCTGGATATTGGAACAGCACCCGTACTCCTTCACCACAAGGAAATACGGATCCACCGTGCACGTTCAATACGAATTGTTCAGACCAGTCCGCCTAAAAATAATAAGTAATGTAATTTCCTCGTGTAAACAAGAGTTAAAATTATCTCTGTCTTTAATAGATAAACAAGATGGCACTGGTTATGGGATACATTGATCATCCAGCTTGATCTTTTCGGTCACGGTGTTTTCATGAGGAAGCCTGCATATGTCAGATAAAAAAAATCCAGATTTATATACATCAACTAATATTTGACCAGCGTGGCGGAGTAACCTCCAAACCTTTTCCTTAAAAAAACGCCATATCCCGACAGGAGAGACATTTCCCATGTAGAAGCAAAGAAATGTACTTCTACATTCATAGTTCACGCGAACGAAGTTGAGTTCACAGCTCTTACAAAATAAATGAATATAACACCATTCAAAAGTCGAGCAATGGAAACAAAAATAGCCTTCATAACTTTCGTCCGACAGAAAAATATGAAGACCACTTAAATAAATCGCTAACGATGCTTGGTATAAAACAGCATTTAACTAAAGATATAAACAGAAAATGGTGTTAAATTAAAAATGTGATTTTAAAGCAAGTGGCTGTGAAAGTTCGAAGAGCGCTAGTTTATTATGACGAAATAGTCTGAGCTTTGTTGCGAATTTTGAATTTGGCATCCGACCTCGTTGGACATTTTGCTTGATTTTTATCATCTCATATTCGTAGAGTGCTCTTCTCAATGGACTCTAATAAATGCTGAACGGATTCGCTTTATAAATTCTACTTTCATAAGCTGTGAATAAACACACAGACTGTCCTAGCTATTTCTAATAGGAAATAATGATAACGGTGATAAAACCTGGAACAGAAGACCGATAGACAACTCGCAATGAAGCGTCGAAAGGTTTAAGCTTGTAATCCTTTTGCAGGATGATTGGAGTTACAAAAAGATGGAAAAAAAATACACTGCCGGTCAAATTCGTATTTCATGTTAAGGATAGCGAGCTATATTCTATAACTATAACAGGCACGTGTTTGTGCCTATTCTAAAAAGTACATTATTACTAAATATTTCCTTTCACGGTTCATCATAAAATTAATTTATATAAATATAAAGGCAGAACCTTTCGGGGTATTTATAATTTATCATTTCAAAATGAATATAGAAAGATATTTATATAGAATATCATTTTTATTTGTATAATGTATTATCTATTTGAATTATAAACAAAACTCAAGAATTGGTGCCACTTCTATTTTAATCCCAGAAATAAAAAAAAAAATCTACAGTTCTCTTTACAATGTTATTACGAGTATTTATGCCAAAAGAGCATAAAATAAAATACTACTAAACTATTTAAGCATATATTTTTTCGGTATTTATTATAAAAGGAGAGGTAAAAGTCCTTCTAAACGAAAATCAAAGTTAATTAAGAGAAATAAATTGGGCAAATTTCGACTACAATCACCATAAACTATTGATAAATAATATTATCCAAAGAATAGTAACCACGTCTCTAGGTTAAAATTAAAACCTTTAAATCAATACTTTTTGAAAATACGAAATCATTTGTTCTCTATTGTACACAATAATCGACTTCTACACTTACCCAAATTTATTATAATACAATTAAACTGTTATATTTATAAGATTCAAATTACTGCCGCGTGGTCTCCCACAGAGTAGCTTTATCTTCAACTCAACCCGTAAGTCGTAAAGGCAAGCTAAAGGAACTTTTACCGCTTAGGGTATACAAAATTACTAAGCGCCTGAAAAATCAATATGGCGGCGGTATTTTTCTTTCATTTTTATAAAAGAAACTGCATCGTACTTAACTGTGTGGAATAAGAACAATGAATGCCGACAATTTGTTAATTATTAAAAATGTATTATAGGAACAATTTTTTTATGTATTAGGTAGTCAGAAGTGCAAATGGGACTGCGGATAGACATTGGCGCTGTAAGAAATATTAACTAGTTGTCACTAAAGTAGGTACCATCAACCTTGGGGAACTAAATTCATTTGTCGGAAGAATATTTAATGAGTAGGTGGTACCTACCCACGGCTTGAACAAAGTCATATCATCTACCATCAAGTAAACTATCGATTTAGTCAAAATTTTCTTTTGGATTCCACATTTGAAGTTAGCATGATCAAAGTCAAATTAATATTAACATTACTTTTTTTCTTATTTCATTAACACATATTTTGTTCTTTTATCTTTATAATCCTACTCTACAGACATGTTAAATGTGCCTTTTGCGTTTCTTTCCAATATACTGAGTTTGATATGCAATTATGATTTATTTCCAGGAAACATCAAACTCAAAATTTTAGATTTGCAATTTTAGTTAACCATATTCTTCACTGGCAAACAATTAAACTATTTAAAATAAAAATCAAACAACTTATCCTTGATTAGTATACTTTTAATGAAACCTGCATATAAAGTAAAACGGACATATTTATCAATTTCCAATAACAGCATTCCCATATGTTTGGTAAATCCTTTCAATTTAGGTAACTAGTACATATTTAGATAAATACCTACACTGTTATTACCAATAATAATACAGCGGCAGAGCTGAATATTTGCCACAATTTATCTCTGAGTCTGATTGTGATCATCGTTTATACATATTGTTATTAATTTAATTAAAATACCACAAGCTTCAAACAGTCTTAATTTTGTCAATTTGAGTTAAATAGAAGTACAAAGCCAAGTTTGCAATGACATACAGTCTTTGACTGGATTATATTGGATATTCAGATTTAAGAGTTTATGGTGCAATTTCGTGAGAATTGCGTCATTGCATTAAAAAGCTTAAATCCCTATTTAAAAAAAAAATTTCGCGGGATTTTCTTTTGGATTTCACATTTGAAATTAGCATGATGTCAAACTTGGTGGTAGGCCTTCGTCGGTGAAAGCCCGTCTGTGTAGGCACCACCCACTCACCATATATTCTACCGCCAAATAGAAGTATTCATTATTGTTATGTTCCGGTTTGAAGCATGAGTGAGCCAGTATAATAACAGGCACAAGGGACATAACATCTTAGTTCCCACGGTTGGTGGCGCATTGCCGATGTAAGCCGGCCCATTTGTTCGTCCGTCTACCTATATAATAATAATTTAAAAAAAAACGAATAACATCACTTTGACACATTTGTCATATTTTCCCACGTTTTATTAAATGGGTCGATAGTATCACTTCGTTTTTTTCTTTTGTATTTGTAGTCTCTATCGACGTGTTTTCTGTACCTTCGGTTCCCGTGCCTTTATTACAAAGTGATGTTTGGGGTGACTTGGTCTGTCTTTGACTGGAATATATTGGATATTCAGATTTGATGGTTTATGATGCAATGTCGTGAAAGTCCGAGTCATTTGAAATTCCATTTACAAATAATGTTATAAAAGAGGTACAGATACGGATTCACGCGCATATTAATCTTTCATAACTTTAACACGTGTAAATTGGTGCCCTACTGTTGTATACTGATCTTGTGATTTATTGATTGAGATTTTTTTTTGCACTGTGTATGGCTGAATGAAAAAGCTACAGAATCATTCAAACTGATTAACAGTATCTAACATCATTATTCGTATTGATAAAGGAACGTACTTTATTTTATGAATACCATATCTAGTAAATTATAATGATATATTCATTAGCGCAATAAGAACTCAAAGTCAATATTTTTTTTTATATCTACGTATGTCATTTTCGCATAATAAATAAAAAAAGTGAATGTTTAATTCATATAATAAAATTTTTGGCATAAAATAAATGATAAAAAATATTAACATAAAGTTGGAATTTGGATGATTTGGAAGACTTTTAAATCATATTTTATTAGTAATTTATTTTCAATTAAAAATGTTTGAAGCCACGGTGCTGCTTCACAGTACATAATCATAATAATATCAAGTCCTGTTAATCTTGTATAACTGACGTATGACGTTGACATCAATAGTGACGTTTGGCGTATTTATAATTTTATAAAAGGCAATGAAATGGTCGCTAAAAATGTAAATAACGATATTTCATCCAAAATTTCAAAAAAAAAGACTGCCCTGAATTTATGAATGAATGAGTCAATTGATATTCGAAACTAACAATAACATTGTAATATTTTCACTTATTTAAAAGTTATGGTGGAATAAACAAACGTGTACGTGAGAAAATTAACTTACAAGTTTATCGCGTCTAGCAAAATGTGCACGAGCGACAGGTGACAAAGTCGATATCCGGCTTATTTCCTGTATCTTGTGGCATGCGCCGAGACAACAATTGTGAAAAACGGCAGATAGTACTATTTACAAATTACCAATAGGTTCACTTCTACTAAATACTAAATCATTATTTTCAAAATGATTTATCTTTAAAAAGGTATCTTGAACATTTTTTCCACGCTATGACGGAATCAATTTCTACTCGTCGATATGATTTTCCCCTTTTTGTGTTCACCGCAAAATTTTGACCTAATTATAAACACAAATCAAAAACATCTCAACAAATCTAGGAGATTCTAGCCCATATGAACCAGTTTATTCACTTACCCGTCTTTGCTGATTGAGTCATATGGATCTGAGTAGGATTTTAAATTTACCGATGTTGCATGAACCGTCCCTTCCCAGCATCTACAAACCAATCACCAAGTCGTTTCCACACTTTATACCACGCACTATTTGCGCTTGCTCATATAATATAGGATTGGAACCGATTGGGAACTGGGCAAGAATTACCGTAAAACATTTCATGGCAAATAAAGAATCAAATATTTTACGATGAAAAACAAACAAAGGGTTTATTTCGTCCGCAATAAACATTCTCAGTACCATGAATCTCAATAAACAGATGCGTGCACCCAAGCTTTTGTATTTGCTTCACAGTTCACAGTAAATAAATCTTGGACATATTCATGTATGTAAATCGTATGGGCTTTTACCGTAGTTCGAGGCACTAGGTCAAATGGTAGCTATAAATGTCGCGATACTTGAAACTGGCAGACTTTTGTGTTATTTGCTAGTTTTACGAGACGTTCGGTTAAAAAGTAAGTTTAAACTAGACTCGACCTTATTCATTGAACAAAAAATCATTAACTTAGACTTTTATATAAAAATGCTGTTAAAATGGTCTATTTAAATATGAATTTTCTTAATTTTCTCTGCCTGTTCGATTTCTCAGGATACTTTATAACGTTTGAAGCTATTATTAATTGTATTATTAAACCGGATTATCATTAAGACTCATTTTTGTCGAGGCTTTACTAAAGTTATGATTTTGAGTCGTTATTTTAAAAGTATTCACCGACATGCTAAGTTTTAAGTAACACCTTTTAGTAATGAACGCTATATGTATGGGCCCTGATCTGACTACGGTCTAAAAAAGATTTCTATTAAAATTTATTTGCATACTAGTAAAAGATGAAAATTAAATTACGTGCTAAGTGATATAATTTATATATACTTTCCATTATTAAAAAAAAAATTAAGTACACATAACATTACAGCTTTTTTTTTATAGCAGCAAAAAGCAAAATACCAGCAAACATACCTTAATAAATGCCACCGCCGAATCCTGGGGTCCAGCAGCTGCCGCAGGTCGTAATGTCAAGGCATAGTCCCCAGCTTGGCCAAATAGTTCGCACCGTAACGTCATGGTACGCCGTCCTGGGAACCCGTACATCTGTAGAGGTGAACGACATTACAATTGCTAATCCAAATGAAAATAGCACGTGCGTGTTGTTAAATGATTCATAGCAAATAATATATCGTTGGTAAATATTCGTTTTGTTATTTATAAAAGAAGTTTTAAATTAAACGTGTTTGGTAAATAATTACGATAAATATGTTAACACAGAAAGGATAGCTTTTATGATGGTTTAATATTCGGGAAATTTATAGAGCTTCTTTATAATTAAATTACCTTTAAATATACCCAAAACTTAAAGGTGAGGTAGCAATAAAACAATCCATTAGCGGCTATGAACTATCCCATGTAAAACTATTGAAACAAATAACCGTAGTCATTAATACCTGTTCTGAATACAGCACGTGAGCATGAGAACTACTATTCTTTCCATCACACAACACCGCACCGCCACTAGAATGTCCACAGTACAACAGTTCTAACCAATAATCAGCACTAGTTTCCACTGGTGTGCACACCACTTTCGGAAACTCCAAAATCGCCGTCACCTGCCTCTCTGGATAGGTTTGTATCTGTTCCGGAGTAACATCTAAGTTAGCAGTCGGCCAAAGGACATCAAACTTCCAAGACTTGACGATACTGTCCCCGGTTTCCATGATGCCACCTTCATTTAAATCTCTCTTCACTCTCTCACTAGTTATTGTGGCATTGTCGTAATCAAGGAATGTCTCTTTATCAGCAACAATTTCGAGATAGTATATGCCGCCTCTAGAGAAATATCCGCAAGGAAGAGTCATGCGGCTCTCGGAGTCTAGCGCGAGAGGCATGGTGGCTAAAAGGGTTCTCCCGTCGTCGTCTTCTCGCGCGAGGCGTACACGCAAGGCGCCAGTCCCGGTCACGCCGCGCACGAATACATGCACGTCTCCCCCAAGGGCTACAAGGCTGGTGGGTATTTCCAGCCATACTTGACTGAGATCAGTACGATCTTCGTTTGTGTATGGATTCACAAAACAAGCGCCGCCTGCAAAAGACAAAAATAATGATATAGTCATATTTTATTAGTTTCAATCATTTAGAATATTTTTGTATTAAGACGTCGTATTTGTTTACACCTGTATATTGTTGTTTACACCTGTAAAGACATATATCACTTTGAATTTTACCTATAAATCATTTTTTAATTTTTAATGTTTAATGATAAGTTGACGGTAACTATTTCAATAAATAAATAAATATTCGGTTTTAAAACCTTATAATACTAAGAGAGTAAATGGAATTGTATAGTTATTAAACATTAAGGAATAATGAATGTTTAGCATAATTAATTTTAAGTGAAATTTAATGTCGATATTCAAGCAACTTAATAATTTACAAAGAATTTTATTGAATCAACTTCAAAAATTTGGCGAATTAGTTACCGTTAATGGAGTGTAAAACTCTTCGACGAGAACAAATCGTTTCTTTCACGAAAACTTAATTTCATTTTCAACGTATTTGAATACTATTATATTAATAGAAAACCTGCGGCCGCGCGAAGTTTATATAACACAAATTACGAACCCCCATTTTACCCCCTTAGTTTTGTAAAATCCGTTCTTAGCGAATTCATTTGCATCTCAGCTTATGTACCCTATGAGAAACCTACCTGCCAAATTTCAAGTTTATAGGCGTTATAGTTTTTAAAATTTTATATGTGATTAATCAGTGAGTGGGTATTTCACTTTTATATATATATATAAAAGTGTATATATATATAAAACAATACTGATATATCTTTATACTGTAATAAAATTATGTAAATGAAGTATTATTTGAAAATAATAATGTTGTAATCATGCTTATATCCGTGTCTGTACAAAATTGACAATAATATATATATATAAATATATATAAAAATATATATAAATATATATAAAATATATATATATATATATATATATATATATATATATATATATATATATATATATATATATATATATATATATATATATATATATATATATATATATATATATATATTTTTAAATACCTAATGTACGTATCTATGTGTATAGAATGAAAATACAATATATGATCAAACTTGTTAGTAAGTGTCCTTTTTTGAACAAGAACAAGGACTAGCACAAAACGATTACGAATTCTTGACGAATAATCTATAATGAACGAAATAAAAATCTTCTTTATGTGCCCGTTCATTTTCTTTTTCTTAATGTATTCTAACTTTACTGTCATCGATGAAAACTGGAAACAAAATGTACGAAACACGGAAATTCATATATACATACATATTTTTTATTTTCAATAATGATCATTGACTAATTTCAACTGCTGCGTGGACACTGGACACCTTATATAATTAATAGCTTTGACGAGTAAAAGTAAAATTAAGGTATAAGTGTACAGATAACCTAAGAGTAACTCAATGTAATAATGTGTATAACCCCAAACAACAACGACGCGACCTCGCGTCGCGACATGTTTACTGCGACCGCACTATGAGGTAACTAAAGTTATTCCTACGACCGTGAATCTTGTTGGACGTGCTAACTTAACATGTCTAGTATAGCGTATTCTCTAAAAACCTCTCTCTCAAAAAATAATTAACAGAGATGTTTAAGATTCATTCGATTAAATAATTTTTTCTCATGATAGAGTTGAGTTTAGGCGATAATTCCCAACGGAGAAGAGCTAACTGCGCAGGACGGTTTGACGTGCTTTCTGAGCCAAAGTGCAAACACTGCTACCTACAGACTAATGAATAATTCAATTAAGAATATGAACCCTGACAATTGCATTCTTCGAAACAACAATGCATAAATTACATACTAAAAAATTTCAGGCGCCTTAAGTAGTGTTTGATTCCAACATATTTGTCTTACATTTTTTAAAGTCATGTAAATGTCGCACCGCTGTTCTAAGGCATCATCCCCCCGGAGGAGAATATTTGTAAGGATATTCCAAACATTCGCAAACGACGTATCGTCATCGGATACTTGAATTTCGTATGTAATCAGAATTGGAACATTGTAGCAAATAGTTCGGGTATCGTATGTGTATAACGTATGGCTTGAGACACTCACTTTGAAATTCGTACTTGAGTGGAGTCAGACTAAGTTTACCGCTCAGAATGATGTATGTTAGTCTTGAAATTACCAGCACTTTTTCACATGACGTCTTCAAAATTATTCCATTACAGAAATGAGAATTCCTAATTTAAATTAGAGATGTAAGTAATAAATTAGAAATGAAATATATCAGTGATATTTACCTCTACGTACAATGTCGAGCAAGTAACTTTTCGATTTGCACAAACAAAATTCATTTCCTAACGAGGTTAACTTGGATTGAAATTTTGTACAAAAATTCGTAATTTCCGATGAAATATAGGGGAATGATGTATGGGAATTCGTCATTTTCAAAAGTTATAAATATGGAATTCGGTTTTTAAGCTTTTGTTTACGAATAAAAAATCTAATACTTCAAATTCAGTGTGCTTTTAGATAATATATACTATTACATCGTCTAATAAAATATAAAATGTTATCTTTATTTATATGCGTTATATTTATAACGCATATAAATAAAATTTAACTTGAAAATTTAGGTAAGTTTATCTGGACTTCAACAGAAGGTGCAAATATCAAATTAATCCGCATAAGCTATCCATGGATATCATAAATTTTCTTTTTATTTATTATTCATTTCAAGTCTTATTCGTTAATATTTAAAAAAATAAACCACCGTAACTGATGCGTATAGCGCGGTTTTTCGGCTAATTTAACGAGACCTCAACCGTCTTAAGCGTTCTTTGAAATTACTTATAAAACTAAATATTACGTTGAAAATTGACGTTTCAACTTATCTCGGTCGCTCCGTTCTTCTATCGTTTACATAAATTAAGATGTTTTGGCATTAATACCGGCATAAAGCTAAGATGAATGAGGTGTTTTGTTTGCGAAATAAATTTCACGCTTTGTACGAATGCCGGGAATAAGATTTAGTGATGTTTTTATATTTATTTTTGGGTCGTAATGAATTGTGAAACGCTTTGAATATACAATGGTTTTCAAAAGCAATGTGAATTTTAGACAATTTTATGTTTATTTGAATTTAACTCGGACATTCTCTCGGGGAATTCGTAAATATTGTTCAATATTGACTCGATTTGAATATTTATTACATTTTAGTCTCTTAAAACTTAAATTTCAATGTTAATTCGGCCTGAATGTTTGGATTTTGAATCTGACTGCAATAAATTTGTCACAGAGATCGGATTGACTTACTGATATTATTGCTAAAAAAAAGTGAACTTAAGTCGAACAATATTGAATAGTATTGTAACATATAAGCCGCAGGTGCTGCTATGATATAAATATAAAAATGGGCACTTTGTATTAAATCACACACTTCGGGTTATATTGTAATTATCCTTGAATGTGTTATATTGTTTTTAATATAACGGGCTGATTTCAGTCATTATAGACACACTAATCTAACCTAAAAGATTATGTAATATCGATCCTTACAATTTTGCGACTATTTACAATGTTCTAGATTTGTTATACGCTAACAGTCCTTACTATTTTTTCGGTGACTAATGCAAAACGAAAGGTTAGTTTAAAAGACAGTAAAAGATTTCCTGTATCTTTATTAATGTTTTTTTTTATAATTTTAATATTATCTCTATTTTCTATGGAATAAAATTAGATTAAAATATGATTTCTATATAAAAAAAATGCATGAAGTTCTTAAATTTATACTTACTAATATTATGAATGCGAATTTAACTCTGTCTGTCTGATACGCTTATACGACTAAACCACTTAACCGATTTTGATGAAATTCGGTCCGAAGCAATCTTGAACCTGAAGGACAGACATAGACTTTTTTTAATTCACCATCCAATGGAGATGAAAAATTGTGAACACATTATTTATCGAAATCAAAATGATATCCTTTCATTTCATTAAGATTGAAAATTTCAATATCAACTTGCTTAAGAATTTAAACGAATTAGAAACTATTTCGGTTTCGCTTGACTCGAGCCTTAAAATCTAATTATGTTGAACCATTAATTTAATAATTTAACTTCTACAAACGACGCTTTTACATAATATATTATATTATGCTATTAATAAAGTTCGAATTAGTGTAGTTTTAATCGGTCGCAGATACCTATATATCTTGATAGAAGATACCTTGTTTATTTAATATAATTTAATCACTTAAAATAAAACTTTATTTGATTAATTATATTAAAAACAAACAGTTTACTAAATTACTATTGCAAAGTCCTAGCTGATTTGGTCTTCGACCCTTTCTAGTCGAATTTATAATAAAGAAAATATCATCAAAAAGACAGTACAAATAAACCCTGTAATTAGATTTTTTGTTAAATATTTAAATAAATAATTACTTTATAACGAACAAATAAACATATAATATATATAATAACACCTTAATTTCATATATATAATAAATTCAAAGGTAAGAATATCCAATACCAGAACAAGAGGATTCCAGTTAAAGGGTAATGGTATGTGTTTTTAGTTTTAGCTCAACAATAAATTGCTAAGCACTTTCATATCATAACACTAGCGACCCGCCCCGGCTTCTCGTAAAAATAAAGGATAAAAAAAGGGTTATTGTGGGTTATCCCTAAGAGATAGACATGTACCATATGAACTTTTTTGAAGACCTTTGAAAGGTTTACAATACTGTAGTACATTATTTTGATCTGTATCGTATGGCTTAGCCAGCGTTTGCAATGTAAGCGCAAAAAATGTGTTTATTTACGACATAACTTCAGAAACCTCTGAAATTATCAGTGTTTCTCTACTATATTGTGCATGTATTATACTTATAAAGCTTCCTCTTGAATCAATCGGCATATTAAAAATAACGCATCAAAATCCGTTGTGTTATTTTAAAGATCAGACAATGGTAAGCGACTTTGTTTTATACTATGTAATGATGATAAGTACCTAATTGTTCTATTGTACATACCTCAAGGCAGTTACAATTAGCCCTGAAATTATGTATAAAATGTGACATATTTTATTTTTAAATGCCCCATCTATAAATACTAGCAAATCTTTTAAAATCATTTATAAAGTGCTAGTCAGATAATTCAACTTACTAGACGCGATAATCTGATTTCCCACAGAAAAGATAGAAAAATATTTAAAAAAATGTTATGAAATAGCTTAAGGCTAAAATCTAGGTTCGAAAGAGGCTAAGAGATCAATGGGTCGATTACAGAAAGGCTGGCGGCTACGAGCAATAGCCAGGATTTATGAGTCTGCCACCACGCCTCAACAAGATTTTATTCGTTTTAATCTTTTGTTTTCAACATAATTGTCTTTGTTTTATATAAATTTTATGATAGTATTTGTACATGTAATAACCAATTTTACATGTATTGTTTTTTTTTTCATCCAAAAGAATTTCTATTATTTTGTTTTACGAGATAATTATTGTATGAATTCTCAGAAAACGTTTACATTGGAAAATTAATCAATTATACGAGTTATCGGTATCCATAGAAGATTGTCCATATATTTTTTACATGGGGCGGGCATGCGTAATGATATGAATGCGCTATAGGTATTTTTATAGATAATACATACTACATACATTAAATGTTTGTCTTGGAGACTTCCATTTAGTTCAGTGAAAAGTTAATTTCAAGTAGAAAAAGTCAAACGAAGGTAGTTGTTAAGGTTACTGAAATTTTCATATTTCACTGAATACGAAACTTGGCCATAACATTCGTTTATTGAACAACGCTATTGCATGCCCAAAGAATGATTGATCGTTTTCCGTCTTCACGACCCTCCCAACTCCCCCTTTTAACACGAAGATGCGTAAAATCTCGTACCCTATTATAATTTCAAAATGAATTTCAGTTTTTATTGATATCTGACGTATATACGACTTATATTCCAACTAGTTTACGAACGTGGCTTCGCTTGGGTTTTTAGAGTTGGTTGTCAGATCTTATTCACACAATATCTTTATAAATTATAGCCTATGTATTATTCTTATATAGAAGCTAAATTATTGTGAACTTTTATTAAAATCAATTTAGTAGTTTATGCGTGAAAGGGTAACAAACATCCAAACATACAAAATTTTACCTTTATTATATTAGGTAATAATACTAATATGAGATATAATACGTTTTTCGTTTATTACGGGAATTCCTCATGTCTACTCTTCGTCAAATACGGACCACGAAATACTAGACGTGATCTGACATGATATTGAATAATAATTTATTTAAAGCCTCGTACGAGCATCACAGCTGCTACGCCCCATTTTAGGAAGTCACTGTGTATGTTTTCACATTATCTTACATTTTTCATAGTCATCCGTGTAGTCATCTATGTATGTACATGAAGTATGAAAATAATAATATGGCCACTGTTCCTAACATCCTGGATTCATACCTGGATTTGGACTAAAAATAGCCTGGAGCTTGAGCCAACTTCTTGGCTATGTTTACGCTCCCTTATCTCGAATAGCATATCGAACTGGTCATGTTGGACTTACCTTCCAATCAGATTATGAATAAGAAGATATGTTATTGATAGATCGATCCACGTACAATCAGTTTCAAAAAAGATTTTAAAGAAGGTTAGTAGTGGTTTTAAACTGACCTGCGACGATGAGTAGCCGCAGTAGAGCGGCGTAGTGCGCGCGGCGCATGCTGCGTCACCGCGCCATCAAGCCACACCGCTCAACACGAGGCGCTCTAAAACAAAGTAATTTCATTAATTTTAAAAGTGATAGCAACAATCACTTATCCTGCTTGTATCTGTTCGCTTGAACGGTATATAAATTAGTGTGCTGCAGCGCTAACGTGTAGCAAGTTATAACTGAGTGGATAGTATATAAAAAACTTCTTCATGTATATATATTTTTAACGAAATGTATGACACGTAATAATCAATTATTTAAGAACAATAATATCTTCAATAAGCTGGTTCACATAACTACACCAGTCTCAACCTTTATATTTGTACTAACGGCATTTTTTCTGCTATCTATTTAAAAAAGTCACTACTTGTACTTTTGTATGTAAATTAACTCCTAAACGGTTGAATCTTTTTCGATGATCTCTTTGTTGTGTACATTTGAGTGGATTTGGTGGCGCTGCGATCGGAATGTAAATAAAATTATTATTTCAACCTTATGAAGTCGCGACGGGCAGCTAGTATTTTTATATATTACTAAGTGACGCCCGGGCTTACAATGGTTTACCCCGCATATTATATGTTGGCAATTCCTTGCCAGAAATCTTTACGCAAGTTCAAATATCGAACAAAGTTTCTATTCAATTGAGTAAACGTAAATAATAAACGCTTTACTTGATGGTAGGGTTGGTGCAAGCCTGTCTGTGAACACAACATGCTCAATATCGTTGTCTTCCGGTTTGAGGGGTGACCGGACATAACATCTTAGCTTCCAAGATGGGTGGCGCATTGGTGTGCTGTAAGGAATGATTAACATTTCTTACAGCGTCAATGTCTATGGGCGGCGGTGACCACTTACCACCAGGTCCCATTTGCCTGTTCGTCTACTTATATCACAAAAAATACAATAAAAACATAGAATACAAACAAAAACTAACATTCGTTTTTATATAAAAGACTATTAATAAATCAAGTAACTATAAAACTGCCAATATCATTTCCTTCGAAAGAATAATAGGTAAATAAACGAGCTGTTCTATTCGATTAATTCAAGTCACAAGCGAACAAGGCAATAAGGTACATTAACAACTGCCCATAACAAGTATTATGTTAGATGTTTAACGAGAAGGTACTTTCTTCAAGTCAAAATATTGTAAATTTATTTTTATAGTTGGATAAGTAAAAAGTAAAAAAAAGTTTTTTTTTATATCTTACCATAGTTACGCATAATAACAAAATTAGCAAAAATTCGTTCTAAAATTCGTTCGTAAAAAAAGTCTCGTTCTATATTTTTGTTTGTAAACGAAATATACTGTTCATTGATGTTTACTATGAATACTATTAGATATTGGTATGCGGTTTTTTTTTTAAATTTTAATATTAGTCATACCTCCTCTTAATGGTAATATTTAATGAAAAGCTTGTATCAATTACGTGTCACGTATTTCAACACTTGCCCTCATCACTCGCAACCGGAATTCGTCCGTTACGCTGAACAGTTTCTCCATCCAGACAAACCGAATAGTCGTGATAAATTAAATTTGCCCTTTAATTTAGGCGTCGTTATAATATAACTAATATTCTTTTATATGATACCATTATACAAAAGTTATTTGTTTGCTTTCACGTATCTTACAAATACATATAAATAAAAACGAAAATTGACGGAAAATCTTTTTAATTTATTTATTAATCGATCCATAAATGAGGATTGGGATTACGAAACATAATTCGCAATTTCAATGTAATTATTTTACTCAATTAACAAGATTCCTTATTTACTAAATAAGAAAAATAAATAAAAAAGAAATCTAATAATGCGAAATATTAATTTACAAAATATTTCATCTTTTTAATAGAAATGTACTGAGCCAAAGGACACAACACTTTTGTTGCCAACAGTATAAAATGTTCGTAGGGTTGTCAATTTTAAGTGTCCCGAGAAAAGTGAAGTGTTACCAAATATGAATCAATGGATCTTGTATATATTTTTTATGGTATAGGACATCTGCAACACCTGGGAGCTTGCACGTGCGTTGCTCAAAGGCCAGCATGCAACGTGCAATTTTAGTGCATCAATAATTATTTATTATTTAATTGTCCTAATATTATCACAATATCTTGTAGCATAGAATCCTCTTGATATAATATATTAACCCAGCACACAACTTGATTAAGTTTTTGGCAGCCCTAACCAACTCTCCATAGGCACGTATCAGAACACAGAGCACGTGCCCGCTTTATTTGCCAACGTTACACAGCAGCCGGACCTGGACCGTTTGAGGTAAGATCGCTTAGGCGCAATGGGAAACTAAATTTTATATGAGTACACCTATACGTTTGGAGCAAAAATATATTTTGAAAATGGCACACCTTTTTCACTAAAGTAGTATTTGATAACTGTATACCGCGGCATATGGCAATTGGTCTACGTGTACATATTTGATGACATGAAAGAATCATTACAATATATTAAAATAATATAGTATAAAAAGGATTGATTAATTTCTCTTGGTTTTATCAACTAGTAAAAAATAAAATTATTAAATTACCAGGCATTGAAATTGAAGAAATAAAGGCTTACTATCAACAGATCTTGTCAACAGACAAAAACCAATATGGCTAAAATAAATATTAGCCATGAATGGCGATATACCTAACCTGCGGCTGATTACTAAGGCAGTCGATTTCTTTGACTACTACGCAAACTAGCCACTAACATCATTTGACTCAAACAAATACTACAAAATACACTAACTGGTAGGACAAGCCGGACAACTATTCACACAATATAAGTATTGTGTACAATAAGTACACGCATTCATACACACACAGAAATAATTACTTCTAAAAATATAAAATCAAAAATATCGAATTTTGAAGAAATAAATGTCCAAATAACACATAATAATCAAACAGTACGTTAAAATAATTTCAATTAAAGCGTCATATTCAAGTCATCAAAGAGCGCTTGTAAGCGCTGATGATAAAGCTGAATTTTTATATAATAAATAATTTAAAAAAATATATAATTTCGTTTTTTGTGTGGGTTAAAAAAAGTAATCCTGTGGTTTTTTTATCCACTGATTAATTATTATTAACAAATTTAATCTGCATAATTCATATTCCATGACGGCAAATGCATAAAAAATATAAAAAAGTGAGTTAACTTAGCATACATAATATTAATTGCAGATAATAAGTACTTACAAGAAATACTCCAACTGGATTTGTAAACCCTTTTTGTATTAAATTCTATGCTACAAGGCAAAATAGCCTTTATTTCAGTCGACATAAAGAAGTAATCATTCTATTTAAGTTTGAATATTACGAGTTATGAGATCTATACGATGACAGTAATAGAGTCATAACATAACGTTGTCCAACCGCAATGATACAAACAATTTGTCGAAAGCCGGAATACGCTTAGATACTGTCACTCAGTAGAGGCTATTAAACGAACAAAATCTGACAAAAAGATTATCTCAAAAATCGTTAATAATTTCGTGCGCGTATAAAATATTTGCTAAAAAACCCGTAATACGAGTATATAGAAAACTATTTAAAAAAAAACGACTTTAAAATTAAAAGAAGATGTAAGGTTTAAATCAGAGTAAAAATAAACTCAAATATTTTTTATTAAAAGGTTTTAAATGTTGGCTCTACAAATATGTTTGAAGTCGGAGTTCACCGCTTGGCGGAACCAGACCAAAAAAGGTTAGCTCGCTAAAGATTTTTTATTGCTAAGTGAAACGTAGTAGTTTTTGGGGATTGTTCAAACTACTTCACTTTTGGAAATTAAATTATGACTTGTTTTTAAAATAATTTATTTTATAATTTTAATTTAGAGATATGCTTTACTAAACTCGATTGTAATGGAAATTTAAGATTGTAGATTTAATAATTAATTTTATTATTGATTAAGAGTAAAATTTTTATTATTATTTTTATATTTAAACTAAAAATGCTTTATTTTATACAAAACTGGCAGCAACACATACTTCAGTATACATTTCCTACATTCATTGTCTTTCTTGTGGCCCCACCGCATAACACCACAAATGACGGGACGTGGACAGCACATCTAAGCGTCATCATTTACAGCGCAGCCTCATATTTCAGCCCGTCCTGTAGTTTGCGGCGACAGAGAGATTAAATGGTATTAAATGATGTTATTTACGACCAACTTACCGAGAGATATAATACAATTATTGTACTTACAACTTCATAATTCTTATTTCATTAAATATATAAAAACAAACACGCAAGAATTTAATATAATGCGTTTATCAAATACAAAATTAATTCATGAACTTACTGAAAATTGGAATCAGATTAAGAAATTATTTGAAAGATAAATATATCTAATAAGAGATTATAAAAAACACATCGTAAATAATGCACATGAGTATTTCACTATTGTTATTCCATCAACATAATAAATACATAAGAGTTTTTCTTAAAAGAACTATTTAACCATTACAGTGTATCCTAACAGACGATTCCAATATTGCAGGAGTCCTTAGTCCTTAAACTACGAGATGAGGGTATCCGTTGACAAATAGCTTTGGTCGCTTGGTAACCGCTCAGCTTAAGAAGTATTAACTTGATTTGTAGCCGACATATTTCATGTCTCCACCCACTAGTCACTTAGAGTTTCTTTAATGTTAGTAATTATAGTATATAAGTTATGATAATATGACGTAATGAACATGTCTATAAAGTTTTTAATGAGAACATGACTTATTATATTCCAGTGCATGTAAGTACGTGTTTAACGTATATTTAACGATCCACAATCAAAAAAAGTACAAGATGGGAGTTAGACGAAATAGCTTATTCGAAATTCGATGTTGACAATAATAATTACTAGTTATCATAAATAAAACAAATTACCTAAGTCAAAAATAACTATACCCTGTACAAGATAGTTTGATCTTTTTGACGGAAGTAAATTTTTCTGATCGACATAACTTTGCAATGACGAACATAATATTATTTTCTTAATTTAATAATTTTAAAAATTGTGAAAATATAAAAAAAAATACATATAATACAAAAGTTCCTAAAGATTCAAGAGTTATTCGAAAATTTTAAGATATTTTCTATTATATATTATTGCTTCAAAATAAAATTTAAATAGAAACACTGAAAATAATAGACGCTTGTACAATGTTACATCGGTCGGACGATAGGGACGCGAATAACAGGCAGTATCTGCTACAAATAACGATTACAAAAATCCTTATTAAAGATCATTGTTAAGTTATTGTTACGAACGGAGGTCCTTTTGGGTGGGGTCTCTTTGGCTAGTGGTTGGGGTTTCTTTAGCTGGTATAACTCTTTTTAGAAAAATAAGCTAAAAAAATGAATTCTAATTTGAATTAGGCATTCCATCGTTCCATCGACTGTTATATATATGTTATATTTTCTGTTTCTCATCACTAGCCCGTCTGTCAAAAATATCAAACTAACTTGAACAGGGTATAGAACAATAGAAGACTTATTAAAAGTCAAGCTTAAAGTCAAACATAATTATAGAACAAATATGCCAAAATTTAAACATAAAATCAGGACTAATCCTGTTAATAAAATTTAGTTTCAAAGCTGCGCAATTTATTTATTCAAAAGCTTTAGACTCCAATCAATATAGTAATGTCAAAGAAAATTACCACCAAAATAGATTTCTGATATTAATGAAAATTCTTGAATACAATACAAGTTTGCAACTTGAATACTCACACTAAATGTACATTACATTTCAATTTAATTTTGAATTGGTTCTTAATTTGAAATTAAAATATTGTTTGGTTTATATGTTTCCATGTCAAGGTTTTCAAATTTTTGATGATAATTAGGGCATTTATTATTTTATTTTTAGCACCGGTTAATTTAAAATTATGCCCTAAACCCACCAAAATATACACAGACTCTTCAACATTTTAAGCAACTTAATTTTCTTACGCTCCAAAATCGTAGAACTAACTGAAAAATATTTGTTATAATGTAGATACGAAGCCTCTAGGGAAAATTTAGCATGTATAAGTTTGTAATGAGTAAGCAGTTTCAGAGCACCTTCATGCCACCCGCAGTAAGTGGCTGTGAGGGTTGAATATTAATTATAGACTCCACAAATTTATGGAAAACTAGTGTAAATAAGTTTCTATGTTGGTGAATACTGGTAGAGGATAGTAATATCATAATTTGGGCTATGTTTGATTTGAAAATATATAGTTAAAGCCTTTTTTTATTATTATTAAATCCTTATTCACAGGAATACTTAACATGTATTTTAACTAAACACAAAATTCAATAATTTTAGGCAAAGAAGTAATCATTTAGCTTACATTTACGTAGAAAAAGCAAAATGTATATAAAAAATGAATATTTTTAATATATTAATACCTCACAAAATCATATTTTTTATTTATTTTACTAGAAACATTTATTCCACTGTACCTTCCAAAGTTAATCATATTATATAAAGTTTGTCAAACTAATTCAATTCAATGATCTTTATCTCTTTATCAACAACATTCGTAAGACAAGAACCCTAACAAATTTATCAGGTCGTTTCGACCTTAACACTTTTTGGAACCCTTAGGGCCCTTTTGACCCTCACTAAGAGTTTGTATTTTAATCTAAATAATGCAGTCTCAATGACCGTACAAACTGCTTTCCTTGACCCTGCTGACTCAACTTCGTGATACTTGGATTGGAATGATACCTTTGATGTACAAAGTTTTTCTAAATGCAATTATACCTACCGAGTTTATTTCTAGCATTAACTTTAACCTAACTAGCATCCAGTCTATTATGCAGTAGTCTGAGTCCCTTCGAGCAAATCAATGTTATTCCCTTAGGAATAAAATAAAACAAAAATGTGATATGTTTTTGTGTTACCTTAAAGATATCAATTCAATTAAGACTAATCAAGCCAATTAAGACCCATATGTAAATCAATCGATATCATGTTAATACATCTCACTACACGCTCTATAACATGACACAACAACTAGCTTTAACGTGGCATTAACTATAAGAATAGCTTAAGAAATGATTAGTTAAATATTGCAGTTTTATTTTAAAATGTCATATTAATGATGGCAAAAACAAAGAACAGTGTTCAACAAGGCCGCATACGTAGAGATGAGTTTTAAATGTTTTATAGTAATATACAACAAACACAACATATATATGCGGGAATATTATTGGGGTGTCGACAACGATCGTAATAAAAAAGTACCTCTTAAATATATAAAATAACAACACAAAAACCGGCATTTCAATTTTGTTTTTTATTCAGAAACAAATAAATATCACATACTTGTAATGTTAATGTCAATCTAAAATCAAATAAAAGAATTCAGAATAGCTTGTTTCTGTAAATTTTATCCCAGATACTTGACATTTTGTTTTGGCAGAATTTAGATCTGAAATTCGCCACCGAATTTCACACAATTGTCTTTAAATTAACGTTGGTTGAATTTTGAATTATTTTTAGCAACTTGTCCATTTCTAAAGCTACGACATAATAATTAGAATATAGATTTTAAGAGCACGATAGAATATTACTATTCAGTTTTAAGTGATAAGTTTTTTATCGAGGGCATTTCGGATATGAGTAAAGTTCTTATAATATGCAATTCTTTATTTTTTACATATACCTCTGCTATGAATATATTTTTTTAATAAAATAAATATACTTACACAACATTACAAAATGCAAGAAACAGCAATACAGCAAATAGATTCACAGTACAAAAGGCGGTCCCATCCCTTAAATATTTGATATATAGATGACTAGTTTAATGGACACTTGAAGTTTATATTATAACGTATTTAATTAAATTAAGGCTATATGAAATGTTGAACGAAATTATCTCGCAGTAGTTCATAGTTATTCTAGACTAAATCTAAACTAATGATTGCCCGTGACTCCGTTTGTTAGTTAGACCATTTTTTTAACCACCACCTGTGAAATCGTTTCTCTAATTCTAACATTTGTTGTAGTAAAACAAACAGTAACTCACAATTATTTTTATCTGATAATTATGTTTTTTTTTTTGCTATTCTTATTATTTAATAAATATTGAACCTGGATACTGGCACTAACGTTAATAACAATACAGAAACACTGGCAACATTTGCAAAGGGACGATTGCGGAAGCGCCGTTAAGTCGGAGATCGGAGAATAACTAAAGCTGAAAGTCTGCAAAGTTTCATGCAACTGAAAAGTTTCGAGCGAATTAAGTAACGTGTGAGTAAGATACGTGTTATGAATTAACTTATAAATAAATTATGAATAATCTAATATTAATTATATAGTTATTAATAATTATTTAGTTGGTGATAGGGCTTTGTGCAAGCCCGTCTGGGTAGGTACCATCATATTCTACCAACAAACAACATTACTCAGTATTGTTATGTTCCGATTTGAAGGGTGAGTAAGCCAGTGTAACAGGCATAAGGGACATAACATCTTAGTTCCCAAGGTTGGTGGCGCATTGGCCACGTAAGCAATGGTAAATATTTCTTACAGCGCCATTGTCTATGGGCGGTGGTGATCACTTACGATGATTTGGCTTATATGCTCGTCCGCAAACCTATACCATAAAAAAAGAATAATAATACAATAGCATTTTGTAAAAAATTATCTTAGCAGTTTTTAGCTTAGAAAGGGAAACTGGCCCTTTATATTTAATATTTAATAAATACTGAATTAATGAATTTCCAGTTGTAATCATTATGTCAAAATTCTCCTGACATTAAACAGCTCTATATGTATTTAAAAAAAAAAAAGTTAATCTATAAAAAGCAATTTACCGGTTGACTGATTATGATCAACGTCAAACAGCAGTTAATTTAACTACTGGCCTACTTAGGTTCTTGTCCGGATTTAACCATCTAAGCAAAGTTTACAGATTAGAGTATTACACAAGGAATAACGAACAAACCAAAAATAAAAACGATTAAACAATAGATTATATACATGATAACAAATCAGGAATCGAATTTATCCTATGGCATTATATTTTTTTTTTATAAATGATTAGACAAAATCACATATATTACTCTGATCCCAATGTAAGTAGCTAAAGCGCTTGTGTTATGGAAAATCAGAAGTAACGACGGTACCACAAACACCCAGACCCAAGACAACATAGAAAACTAATGAACTTTTTCTACATCGACTCGGCCGGGAATCGAACCCGGGACCTCGGAGAGGCGTACCCATGAAAACCGTTGTACACACTACTCGACCACGGAGGTCGTCAAAGATATGAGAATATTACGTTGTCAAAATAATATTATATTTTCAAACTTAGGAATATACATAAAACAATGAAATATAAATTTATATAAACAAAGAAGAAAAGTACGGCGGCAAATTTAAAATGAAAGACAAACTATAAAGTTTTCAACGTGGAACAGCGAAAAGCCCTTTATAAAACCTTAGCCTTTGTCAAAAAATTATATTCAAGCTAAGAAGATTTCCACAATGATGAGATGCGTTTAATTTTAATTAAAGTCTGAAGCACCTCAGCATTCCTATGACTTATTCCGGCTAAGCTTAATTAAAAAAATGCCAACATTCACTTAAAAATATCCCGTAGAGATTTTCACGTCTCTTGTTGATTTTAGCTATCGAGTTTATTTATTTTAAGGAGGGAGAACTGAAAAATATTTTAGTAGTCCAGCTTAAGGTGCCAACTTACAATAATGATTGAAATAATGTTTGCCAGTAGAAGACTAAGGTAATTTACCAAGAGTGCATGCATAGAAGCCAAACGATCAGTAGGCTCACCTGATGGAAAATGTCTGCGACCACTCATGGGCATCTGCAACACCGGGGGGCTTGCAGGTGCATTGCCGACCTTTAGGGAATAAATGCGTCTATTTTTGAAGGTTCCTAAGTCGAATCGAAAAAACCACCGGCGAAAGCTTGTTTCACAGAGTGCTAGAGCGAGGCAGATAATACCCAAAACTCGTGCAGTTGTGGATTTCTGGACTTCGAGCTGATGTTGATAAATTTTGGAAGTCTGACAAGATTTCTGGAGGTGAAATACAGCCACCGTGATTAATAGAACAATTACTCGGAACTGTCCACGTAAAAAACGAGGTGGAGAGTGATATTTTACTTCACCGCCGAGCACGAGGTGAATTATAAACACCAATGTACTTAACTTACATGGAAATTCAGTGGTGCTTGCCTGGAATTGAACCCGCAATCATCGAAAAAAAAAACAATGTATAATATAATTTAGAACAAAGTTAAAAGACAAATTAAAACAAAAACGAAATGAATATCAAAGTGTATATCGTGCTCTTTCCGCTCACTTGAAGCTCCTTGTGTAATAATTAATTAAAGGCACTTTTGAATATTGAGGATCGACACCATGAAGGTGAAGTACAAGAGAATTTGTTAAAAGTCACTCGGTCACTCTTACTAATATCTGAATTTTGAAATTTTATGGATCTCATACCAGTATTAGACTGGGCGGATTTTAATCAAACTTGGTTGAGGGTCGATTTTGTCTTGGAGTGAAGTTAGGTACGTTATTCACATTATTTGTAATCAAGTAATTACTGTAATATAATTTACTTTGAGTGATACGACGGAACATTTTAAATAACAAAAAACAAAATCATTTTTTTGTATTACAAAGTAATTTTTCGAGCAAAATAAATTGCCTTTTCTATTCTCCTAGTTTCTAATTATTTAACACGTTAATTCCCTTATAATCTAAGTATAATTTCATTTTCCTATCAAAATAGACATCCAAAGAGGAGAGATTCAGAATATACAATGAAAATAATATTATTTACCATTTCAAATATCTTCTTCCATAATAAAGTCACCCTTACTGCCAATTTTCAGCTCCGTGGAAAAATATCAATAAAACAAATGAAACGCTCACCCCTCAAACAAAAACGATTCTATCCCCAGAAGAATTGTTTCGTGCTACAACAGAAATATGGTGAAAGTTGAATGAAACTTTCACAATACGATGATACAGGGTAATGAACTTGCTGGAAATTGGATGAAGTTGGACAAAAGTATATTAAGAGGTGGTGAGTCTGAAATGAACAATGCATCCTGAAATTATTGTTCTCAATTCTGGTAAAACAGAATCGGTTTCTTTGAACGAAATAAACCAGCAGAAAAATCAATCATGACTGGCGTGTTTTTCTTATTCTAGTGATAATTACTAAATAAATATAACCTATAAATAGATTGAAACTATTCGATCCGTGAAATTGTTTAACGAAGTATTCTGAACATCGATGTTTAAATAATGAACGCCTTCTCGAATCTGTTTAATATAATATTATATTTCAAAGCATTGCTCCTGTAATAGTGACTCATCTTCCTTATACGAATATTTATATCGAGGCTTTATTTATTGTTACTATTTGTTATAGTATTAATAGATCAACTAATCTTTATAGCTTATAAAACTGCAAAACCCAAAGTCCTTAATAAAACTTATTTAGTTTACTCCAACGAAAAAGTATTAAAAGACCGGAGCTAGGACTTCGGTAGTGCTTACAATCCCGATCCCGGTAAGCAATTAAAAATTTAAAAACATCAGTCGCGCCTTTGATCACACTTCGGTTGAGTATGGAATCCTAACAAACTATGAGTGCTTGGCTAATTCTATAACCCCTGTATGGTTGGCTATATCTTGAGATTGGCTATCGTGTCAGAATTTTGCTGAGGAGAACAGTATTACTAAGAGTAGTACTATAAAGATTGACGTGTCCATCATATGTACTAATAAAACTGTTAGAATTATGTTTAAGCCAATATATCTCACTTACCACGTCAGTTATCATATGTTTCAAGCAAACGAACGAAACAGTGTAATTATGGATACAACGGCGTAACATATTATTTGTTGTGTATATATTTTATATTGATCTAACAAACGCATTTTTTTAAAGATCATTATGTCTTTATTCCATATCAATTAATGATTGTGACGTATACGACAGAAATTCGTACTTTTATGATGTACGAATAAAAATTCAGATTGCCGTAAAAAAGTGTCAAAAGCGTAGTGAGAATTTCAAACGCTTAGCTTTTTTTTAACCTGTCGTATCGTGAATTTTTGTTGGTCCTATTCATATGATGTGTTTCGTTTTAAATTTATCGTTTGATTAAAAACTTATGGTAAAAATCTCTTATAATGATCAAATCAAACCCGGTTTATCGCGATCGGTTTTTATTAATTATCTAACACTGAGTCTCTAAATTACTGACTTGTTAGTAGGGCTTTTGAACAAATCCGTCTGAGAAGGTACCACCCAATTCTCAAATTGACTGCTGCTAGATATAAATACTTAGAATTTTTGTTTTCCGATTTTAACCGTGAGTTAGACAATATCATTACATATCAGTTCCCAGAGTTGGTAGAGCATTAATGATATCAGGAATGTTTAAAAATGCAGTGTTTATAGGCGGTAGTGACCAATGACCATACTGGCGCCTGTTCAGGTGGACTACCTATTTGACAATTAACTAAAACTCAACTTAGTTGTCAAATGAGTTTTATATAAAAAATAGATTATACAACGAAACTAAAAAAATATTTATTAATTTATTTTATATCCCGCTCTAAGCAAATACCACTTCTCCAATTTGATTGCGTAATTTATTATAAAGTATCTTTCTACCGAAAAGCGTCCATCAGACTAATTACACTTTAGTAAATTTATTTTGTAAATGCATAGCTGTCGGACCTTAATGCAGGGCTGACAACTACTAAAAAAAGTAATTAATAAATAAAATGTAATAGACCACTAAATTAATCAAAAATAATTGCCACAAAATAACTGTTATGCTTTTTTTATAAAATAAGTAGACTGACCAGCAAATGACCACCTGATCGTAAGTGGTCACCTCCATAGACATTGGTGTCGTTAGTAATATTAACAATTCCTGACAAAACCTATGCATGGCTAACTTTGGAAAATAAGATATCATGTCCCTTGTCTGCTAGAGCATCTGCAGGCGACACTCTAGCTTACTCCCCCCACAAATCGAACCATAACAATACTAAGCATTTTTGTTAGAACATATTAAAAAGTCTATAAAATATTTTGAAAACATAGCAAAAACAAAATAGTAACAAGTAAACATGCTTTGACAATTAAAACACAAATAAGATTTTGATAATAGTCTTAATTTTTTCAAGTGCTGGTTATTAGATATAATTATCTAGCCTTATTATCTTTAAGTTACCAACCCTACAGTTATTATTAATTATAAAAACCCCGCGTGTGACCAGCCAACAGCCGGTTAGATTTTACCAAGGGTAATTGCAATCAATTAAAAACAAAATCTTCCCTATTCTTTCATTAAATTATAAATCACAATACTGTATAGCGATAATAAAATTGGAGACAAATGTGCTAATCGATGGTAGATGGTATTCTCAAAATGATATCTTCGGTGGGAAGGAAGAAGTTCTGAAGCGCAACAAGAACATATGGATCGAAATGGAACTATGATTCTATGTGCCACCGACAATGGAAATTACGATGTTATTCTATACCCCCTAACTTACAATCGCAGAAAAAATATATAAGCTTATCATTGTCATTTTAGTAATGTAGATGACGTTCGAATTTTTGGCAAGATATCGCAAAAAAAACATATAGAATATAATTTCATTGAATACTAAAAATCTTAATCAGCTACGTATTTGTATTTTTAGAGAAATTGAATTACATACATATATCAAATGTACATTACATACATATAGAAAGAATGTCTTGTTGATAATATTAATTTAATTTACCATCCAGATTTTGAATAGGATTTTATATTTTACACAAAACAATAAAACATCCGTTATAATAAAGGAAGAATTTTCGATATAAATACAAAGCTTTAAATTAACTTAACAGCTGTAAATCTTTGATAATTATGATAATCAACCACCAACTACTTCATTGTAGATCGGCGGATGAACCATTTATATATCTCACTAAAAATAATTTACAATATTATTTTTTCTACACATCGAGCATAAAAATCGATTTCATTAGAAGTTCATTCAGTCGAAACAATAACTCAAGCTATCTATTCCATTATCAGAACACCCATACATTACACTACACGATATAGATATATGGCAAAACCATGAATCAATGGGAAAGCCGTGCCATGAATCATTGAAGAACTGGTCGATGCAGTCTGCACGCGACGTGCTATTGAACTTTACCGTGAAACTATTGCCATTATGTACCAGCTGTTAGAATATTAATGGAATTGAAACTATGTGTTAGTTAATATGCAACATTAATTTCACGAAATTCCATGTTAACAATGTGGTTTTCGTTGGTGCGGAAAGATTTGTGTAGTATGTTTGATACGTCGTTATATAATTGGAACTAACATCCTGTGATTGTTACTAAGACTGTTGGAGCAGTAATTAGGTGTATATTGTTTGCAGTAAAAGATGTTTTGGATATAATCTAATTCGAAATTTAAATTATCAATTTATCAAGAAATTAGAAATTATATGCATTCATTTTTTATTTATTTATCTGCATTGTTTTTTTAGAACACAGTATAGCTAACAAAAGGAAGCCAAAAGGAAGACTAAAAGGATGGAATGATTCTTAGCAAAAAGAATGTATCAACGTGTTTCGACGGAAAAATTAAATAGAAGAAAAAGCCTTCGCCGATTCGTAATAAATAGAATGAGGGCGAGTGAATGATGGTGATTTATTTCAATAGCAAGAAGGCAAATGCTCAGACAATCTAATGAACAGCGATCATTTCCGCCACTTACCTCCAGTTTCTGTAACGCTGATCGAAATCAAATTAATTAATTTAAGTTTATTCGTAATGGTCATTGGTCGGTAGCAACTGATGACGCAATAAACGACCAATGAGCGTTCACTTTTAAGCAACATAAATTTATCTGACTTTTGCCATTTTAAAACTCGGAGGTTAGAGTATTCGGACCGTTTTAAATTATTTGAACGACATAGTTACGATTTAAAATAAAGCTTTTATTACCTTTACATGTGTTACAACAAGCTTGTTCTTTCTGATAGTAAAATCTAAATACTAAACATCAGTTTTGTGTAAGAAACAGCGTTTGTCTTTTCTAGTTACTTTCTTCCGTCATTTTAACGGACAAAAAAATATTTTAAATTTTTTTCATATAAAATAACGAGTGCTCTAAGCGATATAATGCGCGGTAATATCATAAATAACTTTCTGAAGCTTTCAGGAGCTTTTAAAGCAGCCATTTACGAAAGTTTGTAAAATAATATAGCTTTTACAAAAGTTCATACATTACTTTTATATGATTAATTTCTTATGACGTGTGATTGAATGTTACGAGGTTGGTGGCGATTGATTTAGTAAAAGTATCAACTTGTATATTTTTCACCCCTAATCATGGACCTCCTCTCCTCTTGACCAGATATATTACAGCTTGGTAAAATTCCATCCGTCGCATGAAGACATTCTCAGGCTTCACCTCGCCTGTTTTCCATCATTTCCAAGAACGAGGCGTATTATAAAAACTCAAATTTTAGAATGACTAACTGACATGCTACGCACAGCTTAATCAGCTGTGTCTAACAGAATGAAATTGCACAGGATGCAACGTAGGTGAGTGCAAAGTAAAGATGGTTGCATTTAATTGGTCGTAGGGTTTTGTGTAAGCCCGTCTGAATAATAATACCTACTCGGGTATTCTACCACCAAATAGCAATGCTTATTATTGTTGTGTTCCGGTTGGAGGGGTGAACGAATATTTGAATACACGGTATAAATTAAGTATCAAGGGACATAACATCTCAGCTCAAAATGTTGGTGGCAATATGGTATGATGTTCAAATTGATTAATATTTCTTACTGCGCCAAACTCTATGGGCTAAGGTTACCACTTACTATCAGGAAGTCTATTTGTCCACCCAACTATTACATTAAAAATACTTTTTGCTCATTATTGAAGAGTTAAGAAATATATATTAGATAGACTTTTTATGAATAGAAGCAAATTATTAATATTATAGAAATTAAATAGAAAAACTTCTAAATAAAAGCTAAAACATATTAAATCCATTCTAGTAATAGTAAATAATTTTAAAAAAAATTAAATTTACTTTGTGAAATGAAAGTCAAACCTCTGAAATGATATTTATTAATAAAAGAATATTCTTTTCGAGTATATACTCGAAAAGAAAACATATTATTATAATGTCTGACACAAAGTAAGATAAATAAACAATTTCTCCGTCGCCTCCACATTCATATATTCGTATTTCTCAAATATTCAGAGAGAATTGCTATAAGTAATGTCACTCACTTGATTGCTCATCAAAATTGTTGACACGGTTTTATTTTTCCAATACATCTTCTGCCTCGAATATTCAAATTGACTTTGTGTTTAAATAATGACGACAATAATGTTTGATACACAATTTTAGTCCCTATCTTAGTCAATTTTAGGCTGTAAACTGGGTGTCTGTACTATACTGGACAGACATCATTTAAAAGAAAACTCATGAACGCTATTGCATAAGTTTTTTTTTGGTAATAGTATCTAATTTGTAAAATTTAACCAAAGATGTCAAAGATAGAATCCAAAGAAGTAATAATTTATTATTTATTCATAAATATAATTTACTAGCTATTCGGCATTTCATACTCTAGCGTTATGTTCTGATTATAACTACATTATTTGAATCAGAAATGTTATATTTTCTATGTGACCTTTTTTTAAAAATAAGTTAGAATCCATATTTTTTCAAATAATACTGATCTTGAGATGGCGTTAAACGCGTTAACTCGTTAAATAGAACAAACAAAATGTTCAGCTTCTTTCGTTATATCAGAATATTTCCAAATTACAAGAAGTGACATGTGCGAATCCGGGTTTATTAGCGAGTTTATAACTAGATATTTATGAAACCTCTTCAATATATCACCCTCCTCCATTATCTAGACATTATTCTAAGGTGCAACACGCAACGGCACTTTGCTGATTGTTTGTTATCTTCTCACTGTTATGAAACATCATTTTCTATGGGGTCGTTAAACTGTTATTAGGCATATTTACCATTGAAATGGGCCGGGGCTGTTTACATTCAAAATAACCCATGATAGCATCGATTTTACATAACTTTGTGGATATTAGATTTAATCGGTCCAAAGTCTAAATGTACATATATTTATAATGTACATATATTTTTAATTCGTTAACATATGGCAAATTTTATTTGAGTTTAATTTAAATTTCACGAATGTGTAAACTGTGTTTTGCGTTAAAATTTATGACTGTTTATGACACATTTATATTTGAAATCATCTCGAAGCGGTTTTCATGTTTTATGAAATAGGCTTACAATACAACAATGTTCATTAATCTGATATATGCCATACTATTTTTGTACTTATTTTGCACATGTGGGGGGGCGGCAGGCCTGTCTTGGAGTTCAAGCTTGCTTAACACCAAATTTCCTTAAGTTCGGTTCAGTGGTTTAGCCGTAAAAGCGTAACAGACAAACAAACAGATTTATAGAGTTACGTTTGTATATTTTACGGAGATTACAGTAGAAAATTAATACACCAATTTTGAGAAAATATGAGCTTCATTAATATTATTCAACGATAAAGCCCTAACTTATTTACGATTTGTTTTTTTCTTACGATGTACATGAGTAGAATGTCCAAAGGTGAAATGTAATGGCTTGGATTAAGCCAAACAATCTAGAAACGTTCCCCGTGAAAAAGCAGTAGAAGATGCATATCGATCCATCTTGACGTAAAGCAAAAGAATCGAGCAGGTCGGAAAGGGCTTGATCGTCTATAATTCGGTAAAAAAAGTCACGTTAACGCTTAGATAATATCACCACAGTAAGCAATTGTCAGTACAGAAACAACAAATGGCGACATTGTTGTTGATCATAGAAAATGTAATTAAAAAACCAAATTTCCAAGTATTTTTATTATTTAATCTTAACGGAAACCTTAATGGTAGAAAATTTTTGTCATTTATAATTATGAACGTGAAAAGCCGTTATTATTATTTGTCAGAAACATTCGACCTTAATTGACATATTTCTACAAATTTACACAAAAACTTAATGAATTATATAACTATCCCTTCCTCATGAATTAATTCGTCTATTGGTAAAGTAAATAATTTTATGTATTATAATTAATTAAACACGATATTAAAAATAGCTCCGTGTTATAAAGCGATATGTGCTCGAGATTACAAGTAAAATAGTGCTGTTAGACCATTCGCAGATAATTCCCACATTTCAGCTTTTGGACGCAAACCAAAATGTTCCCGGGCCGCCAAATTTTGTTTTTAGAATTTTAAAGGGGTGAACTTGACTGTATAGGTGTAAAATATACCTTATGTCAAATGAATAAAGACTATCAAAACGAGACTCAAATCCAAAAATGCATGCCTGTAAAATATACAATTTATAGATTTGAAGCATTTTTGGAACCATGCGTAGACTTTTTAATAAAACTAGTTGCAGTTGAAATTATTTGGTTCCGTAACTTTTCCAATTTCTAGAAAAAATATTTATTCGCCTTCGACCATAACCATCAAAAGCACCAATTAAAAATATCGATCCGATGAGATTGATAGAAAACATAGATATATAATCCCAAATCCAACGGATTGGAAAACTTCTAAAACTACAAGAACATCATTTGTACATTCAGCAAACTCAGGTCAGAAAAATAGTAAAAATAATTTATATAAAAAGCTGAGAAGCTATACTTTTAAAACCTATTTTATTCAAACAGTATGTAAACATTTCGTGTCATGCTCAGCGAAATTAAGGAAAAAAAAATGAAGAAGACTGCATTTTTAAATAATCTGGCTATATTCAGTAAAAAGGGTTGTAGCTATGAGCTCGGGAATATTTTCTTATAAAAAGGCTGCTCATTAATTTAATATTCGTGAGCTACTTAACTACATGTCTGCTTCTGTCCAGTAAAAATAAAAGGATAATCTATTATCTTCAAGGGGCAGCTCCCATTACTGATCGTGGCACACTTGGCTCTCTGCCAGCACCATGTCCACTACTTTGTACATACATACATATTAGATGTTCTGATGTACAAGCATTAAATTATCATAAGGATGTTATAATGTAAGCAATTGTCTTGACCAGCACAAATTAACTACAGAATTTTGTTTAAATAATATATAATAAAATAAATGTAATTTATTTTAAATTACATATATAAATTACATATATAATAAATTACATTTATTTTATCAGTGCAGTGAAATAATTAGTACAATTGGATTTTATTATCTAATTCGTTTGTTATATTTGTCTAGAAGTCATTTCGCATCATTTCAGATTTATTTATTAGCTGTCATCCAATAAAGGGTTAGTATTCGTATGGAAATATCGGAAATTTATTATGACAGATTTATTTTGCCTTATAATTGGCTTTTATTAAATAAAATAATTATTCCATAATTATTTCTTTGATTTAAATATGGATATAATAACTATTTAATTTTGGTGGTGATGCTGGCCACACTCCCGCACCTTTCAAAGTTTCAAGAACTTTCGATTTCGTTCTTTTTGCATCTTCGGTTTAACACCGAATTCAAACTTCAAATTCGATATACTGAATATATCGGTGAGTTACCTTAATAGTTGAGTTTCTTAATTTGTGATTGATTATTACTTCAGTGCTTTGCTTTTGCATTACAGCATATATCTTTTCGGAATATGTTTATAATGGAGTTTTGACGTTTGATAAAAATTTTATACAACATATTTCTACCGACCTTAAAAAATTGTAAGTCTTTAATTCTTGTTTTTGCTGAAATGTGTTGGTTTGCAATTTAGAAAGTCGTAGTCATGTTTAATTTGTGATTTACAGTGATTTTTGACCTATTGGAATGATTCTCCGGAGTTGAAATCGTCATTTAAAGTAAGCAGGACTTTGTACCTCCAGAAGGTAAATTACTGCTTACATCCCTCGTTAAAGGTATTTATTTCTTGATTATTTACTTGATTATTGAACCTGTATATGTCGTATTGCAGGAGGTTTTTTGTTTTACCCACCACATTGATTTGAAATATTAAGTGTGGACGGCTGCAGTTTCCTGGTTGAGTGTGTCCAGATAGCTGCTGGTGCAACTCCAAGGATGGCATGCCTGTTCCCTTAGATATAAACAATATCCACGTGTAGCTGGAAATTTGGTGATGTACCCATTTTATTTTTTTATACAAACTTAGTTACACCGGCCTGGCGAACGGTGTACTAAATAATTAAAAATACAATATTTGAATCGTCAGTGGCGCCTAAATTTTAATATGTAATAAGATAAATTATAATGCATTGAATTTTCAAACATTCCTTTTATCCCAAGTGACCCACGCTGAGTCTAGCTGGCATATTTTTTAATTATCTATAGTACAAAAACTGTAACTAAATTAAGTAACTAAACTTATTGTAAGATTTATAAATTTTTGTTTCTACAATTAAATAGTTATATAACAAAACTGTTTTCTTCAAATCCATACCCACAGTAAAAAGGTAACAGCACTATGATATTCTTTACGCATTTGGTTTTCAAGTTGAGAATATTGTGGCTTAAATCGGTCACAAGGATATTATCATATCAATATTAATGAGGTATAAAAGCTTATAAATTACAAAAGGTAAGTAAAGTATCAACTTCAAAGGCGATGTATCTCATTACAGACTGCGGCACGCTTGGCGTGACGCCAGAGTTAAACTTTTCGGACGTATGACAATATTAAACTCGTATAATGTCACGTCATAACGTCACAGTGTTACATAATTGTTTCGAAATTCAATAAACCTTTTGTTATTTTAAATTAATAGTTTCGTTAGTTAACAATTTTCGATAACTACATTTTTAATTATTCCGTCGCTAATGCCACCACTAATAATGCCATTAATACCAAGGTACGAATATATTATGTAAATATTAGCTAAATGTTTTTTTTTCTATTTAACTGCTGTTTTTGCAGAAGCAACGCGAGTAGTAGATGATATGCCTTACTAATCACTAGACTAATATATAATCCAGAAAGTTTATTTGCTTGTAGCTAATTTTAGGATCTTACTTTTCAATTTATAAAAATATCTGTGTATTAATATGGTAACCAGACTGGTTTTAAAATTAATGTCCATTCATACATTCAAATAATCATTAATCTCGAAAATTTTAAGAAAAGATTAGTTTACGATACATATTACTAGATATTTCATAATATAATACAGAAAAAGTTTATATATAGTATCATTTTAAAAGTACCTACCACATGCAATAAGTTTAATGTATTTACTCAGCTTGTAAGTGAAAAGTTTCATACACTTACCGTCGCTGACCACAGCGTGCTTGGCGTCACGCCAACGCCTTGTCAGCCATTAAGCTACGATACTACACTACCACGTGACACGTATTGTATTTGTTTATTGGACATTGTAACGCATTATTTAAGCTTATCTTATATAACTTTCAGTGAAGATTTAAATATAAGTAAATAATTCAACCTCTGGTCGACTTAAAATTTTCGTTTTATTCGTCAATAATAATAGTTTGTAATCTGAAAAAGTTTATGCATATGGAAACAATTCTATTTTCTTGAATTTCGTTTTTTTTTATTCCTTTATTTTTAAGGGGCCTTTATAGGCAGCCTATATGTCAGCCCCATTGAATTTAGTTAATAAATGGAATATTATATGACTTTTTTTGTTAATCTAATATTTATTACTGTTTATTAATTAATTCGTTCGAGGATACGGGACTTATGTCGGTAATAATTGGAGGATAAGAGGTTTTAGATACTCCAACGTTGAAGATCGGTCAATGCGAAAAAACCTTCACAAAAATCCAGTGTTGTTAAATCGCATAATATTTACGGCCGGTTTTCTTTCACCGTGCCATGAAAATTCGACCTTTGTACTTTTCACGCAAAACCTATCATGCGAACACGCAATGCATGTCGAGTCGTCAGTATATAGATATATTTCAAAGTTTATAAATATAAATTGATTTCTAGTAGACGTATGGTTCGCGTTCGTGACTTAATGGTCGTTATTTTTATAGCATTTAATTATCTATCCAATGCGGGTTGCATTGGAAAAATGTGGAGAAGATTCGGAGCTTACTTCAAGTTCCAAACCTTCTGCATACAAAGAAGAAGAGAACTTTGGTCAGCAGTGGAACATTAACAGGAAGTTAGTTCAATGATCTATTTGAAACATTATTTATGGTTGAAAGGTCTACGTGATGTACGTTAATCGTTAACCAAAGAATATCTATACCTTCCATCTATATCATCCTACCTTCAAGAAGATTCGTAAACTTTCTTCTAAAGAGCAGAGGAGGTCGTAGCCTAGCTGAGGCAACATTTACATATTGATTTACTTTTCTATTTTACATAATATACATCGCCCTGCGTGTAAAGATGTACTTGATTATTAAGGCTTCCAAGCCAGCTTTGGTAATGTTGAATTAATTTGAAATTTACTTACGCTTGCGTGCCTGGAAAATTGTTTACTATACATATTTAATTTTAGACATTTACCTCAAAACCGTAATTGTTCAATGTTCATGCATGGGTTGTTTTACAATATACTGACATTTTATGAACAAGTTAGGCATAAACGCTTGCCATTTGCATACAATAATTGCTTTTGTTAGGAAAATGTACCTTGAATAATAACGGTTTTTCAGTTAAATCGTTGTTTTTACGATTTCTCTTAGATTTAAGTGTGTATAATTAGGTAATTTCGAACGCGTTGTGACATGTTAAAATTTGGGGTTCCTCGGAAATTCGTTTATAAAGATTTTATGGGATCACACCTGTGATAAACGACCTCGCTTGGTTGGCTCACAAGGTTGACCGTAGCTTTGCACGATATGTATTTTATATATTTTTTATGAAATAATTTCCAATTTCAGAGTTTCTTGCGGATCAATGATTTGTACTCTCTTATTGATTGACTTACCTGATTGAGCCGAAACACGATGTTATCTGAAACAATAAATTTAGCTTGTTTATTTTATGGCATTTTTTTTTATTCAACCCAAAACATTCGAATTTGTGAATCACCCGCCACTAGAAAAAGGCACAACAAGCATTATACGATGAAATTATCCTACCAGCAAAATACAATAATCTTTTAGTTCCTTAATATTTCTTGTATTGTCATTGTCTATGAACTAAGGTACCGACAAAAAAATGACGGAATAGTTCATTGTTTACATTTTAAATAGTTAATATCTTATATTAATTCGTTCAAAGTTACTATTCTAAGATTGTATCATACGTTACGACCAATCAGAGTAGATAAGGCCTCGAACGAGGACGAGGCGCCATCTTAACTTTTTGGCGGGAATTGAGTAATAGGTACGAATGGCGGAATGCTAGATCGAGGTGAATCATTGGGACAGTTGATATTAAATAATAATGTAGTGGAGTGGAGTGAGATCGAGGTCTGCTGCTACTCCTTATCCCGCTACCCGATTGTAGATGTTTAATTGATGTATTACATTAGTTTAGTATTAGTAACTGTTAGATGTTAATTAGTAAAACATTCTGAAACTTAAATATATTGTACAAAATAGTTAATATTTTGTTTTCACGACTCGCATCCTTATGACGCCCACTCTTTATATCAAGATATTTTTTGTGAAAGGCTACAATATTCAAATACGATCTCAGATGTTCATATATAGTTGTGGATTGTGCAGATCTTGACGCTGTACTAAAGGATCACTGCAATATACTTAATACCAAAAAATAAAAATTAGATAAAATAAAAAGAAAAAGTGTGTCACTATATAAAAAAAAGATTCGATAGGTAACAAAACTAGTTGATAACAAAAATTGTTCCTTATATCCATAATTATTTTTAGTAAATTAAGTAGAAAATAAGTAGAGTAATAATAAAGCACAAGACTTTCTGAATTAAAAAAATAAAATCAATACATATCCTAATAATATCACAATAATCATACTAATATCCCAGTTAGAGGTACAAAATTTTTATTCCATTGGAATATAAATTTATTAAGGAATATTGGGTAACAAAATTTAATAAAGACATTAAATGAGGTTTATAAAGGGCTCTCCAAAACACATCGAAAACTCTCAAGGACATCACCAAGGGTGAAACAAATATGTTTACCTTTAAAGCAAATAAAATTTTCCTCAAACGGAAATGGTTTCTGCGACCCTTTTCCTATTTATAAACAAACGGTTGAAGAAACTTTTTTTATTTTAATCCTACATAAGAAAAGGAAGACAAAAACGTTACTAAAAAATCTTCATAAATTATATATATACGTCATGACAAACAAACGTAAGGGAATTCATTATCAAAGCTTTGTGTCGTATTTCTAAAGACAGTTTATTTACTAAAAAGGAAATGTTGTTTTTTATCTTCAATTTGACCTACAAAGGAGGTGTGCAGCCAGCCCATGCTGACTCACCCTGGAATGGAGGTACAAAAATAAGCTCGTATAGGGTATAGGTATTAGTGTTCCTTTATCCTGTCTTTTTTTCACACTAAAAGTTCGAGTTTCAGAAACATGAATTATGGAAAGTAAATATGATTCTGTAATTGAATTATAACATACGCGAAATATTAATGTTATTCTTATATAAACTATACGTAATTATGTTTAAGTAATTAATATATCATCAAGGTTACACAACATATATCACAAGCGAAATTAGGGGTGGAAAAAGCCAATGTAAATCGTAAGGCGTAGATCCTCAGTACAAAATAAAGGTTCATTTGAATAAGCAAACATAAGATATCAGGAAATACAGCTGAAATACGTTATAAAACATCACAAGAAATATATTCCCAATTCGAGTCAGTCACAAGCGAATGACAAGCTTATGACATAACAAATTTCTTCATAATAAAAGTCCTGCCATGTGTTTGTTGAAACGATCATCTCCTCTATTTATTCATATATATAAAACTTTAACTATAAATATTATAACAGTAAATATATATATCGCTTTTATGAAATATCAGAGCTGCCAATTACCTTCCAACTTGATAGACATGCAACAATCACGAATATTCCAAAAGCTAGAAATCCTGCACAAAACAAATGATTAATTGTTTATTTTACAATAGTAACATACAAAAATAAAACAGATGGATTTTTAAATTTGATATGGTTATTTGTCAATATTATTATTAATTTAATCCTTTATTTTAAGATTGTATTTTGTTTATTATTGGTATTAACGAGCTGATCTATATCTCGAACCAATAAAACCTCATTTGCCACAAGTAACTTGATAATTCGTTTAATTTTTTTTTTTTTATGGCATTGGTTGGCGGACGAGCTTATGGGCCACCTGATGGTAAGTGGTCACCACCGCCCATAGACAAAGGCGCTGTAAGAAATATTAACCATTCCTTACATCACCTATGCGCCACCAACCTTGGGAACTAAGATGTTATGTCCCTTGTGCCTGTGATTACACTGGCTCACTCACCCTTCTAACCGGAACACAACAATACAGTGTACTGTTATTTAGCGGTAGAATATCTGATGAGTGGGTGGTACCTACCCAGACGGGCTTGCACAAAGCCCTACCACCAAGTAAATTAATTAAATTTAGATTGAGTCTAATTAAAAATAAATCCTTTTCGTCAAAATTTTCTAATAATTATAATCTAAATAAACTTTTAAACTACTTTTAAACCCGTCAGGTGTTACTTCCTTTGATTCGTTATGTCCACTCTTTAAAAACTAATATTTCTTTTATTTTCAACTGTGTGTTAAAACATGCTAGATCGTATTGTTACCAGAAACACATTTGTATGTAAATTTTTTAGATGTTAGATGGAATTGGCTTAAAATTCAATTGGAAGATTTGATTCACGCAAACTAAAAATATATAAAAATGTTAATAAAAAGTTAAGTTCAATAAAACTTAACATATTATTAAACATTATTATACAAACAATAAAAATTAACATAGAATGCCGGTAAATAATAAATATGATTTTTTACTATTATATATAGCAATGAAGTGTGTATATAGCATACGCCACCCACATCAGAAGTATAAGGGAGCGTCATGCCGTTTGCAGTCACGGCATATTACGAGTCGCTTTCACCCCCGAGGCGCCTCGGATAGATCACATCAAAGGTTGGAAAACAAAAGAAAGTTTGATTAGTGTATCATAAAAATATAAACAGTAATTTTAGCTCAATTATATAATAAAACTGTGTTACATTTGAACTAAAAAAATATCTTTAAAAATTTCTCTGGACTTTTATAAAACATAAATATTTGCTCTAACTTTGCAATTTGTCAGACATTTTGGAACAGTAATTTCGGAGATAATAAAAGTTATTTCAGCGTACGTTGACGTATTAATAACAGGGTGGGCGGGGAAAATAACTTGTAGTGGTGCTGATTGTATTATAATATTTCTTTTTACGAGTTACAAAATAATTTGGGAATTAGGTTTCACACAAGCAATCTTTTGATTTTGTGAATCACAAAATCATAATGTAAGTTATTTGACATTATTTAAATGGTTTTCTATATACGCTAAATCATTTTGCATAAACACTTACATATAACATGTAAAGTTTGCCACTTGCACTTCTGATTGTAACTGCCTTACCAGCGTTTTAATTCACGTAGAAGATTGGAACTATTTTTATTGGTAAAAACAGATATATACGTTGACCCAATTATAAAGTAATTTTCTGCAAAACATTTCGAAGCAGACTGAAACTAGCGAGTATAAAATGTTACAGGACAAGTACGGTTTTGTTACAATTATACATAAAAGCAGAAGTCGTTGAATTACAGTATCCTGTGGGAGTTAAACAAAACTAATTCCGTTTGGACGGAACGGCAAACAGCACAATAGTATCATGTTCTAAAGAAGATTACAAAGACTACAGTGTAATGATAAGTATGCAGAATATTAACAAAAACGTCACAAGGCTAACAACGTCGCGAGACGAAATGAAATAACGATATATACATACGTTCGCAAAATTGCTAAAAACCGTTATATATTTTTTTAAAGAGTTGAATATCGAACGATATTCGAATAATATCAAAAATAAATGTAAAAACTACTGCACTAACTAGCTAAATACATTAAAGATTAATTTCGTATTTTTACTCTACACATAAAATAATATTATGATGTTTGATAATAAGATTAAGCAAAATAAACCGAGGCCAAGAGAGAAGTCATTTGCAATAATAATAATAAATCATCGCCATCCATTACCCATCTATAAAGGGATGAGTGAGTCAAAGCTACGTAAAATATTAAAAAAAAAAACTTCAGTGACCATAAAATTAAACCGATATAAACAGATACGACATAAACTAATCGATTTAAATGGAAATTTACTTCCGTGTGTTTACAGAACTAAAGCGTAAAGACGTTCAAAGACAACGAAATTCTTGATGTAAGATGTAGATCTCATTGTGATTTTGTTACGAGAAACTAAACACTCGTGTTTAATAGTAGAATACACCAACTTACACAAATTATACAAAATATATTATTGTAATAAGACTAGCGGCAACCAGCTAATTGTTAGAATATCATATTATAGAGATACTAAATAAATATAATGGCTTTTTTGCAATACAGTTTTAATTTTTAGAGCTATTTTGTAAGAATAAACTTGAAGTTTATTGCAGAATATGATCGCAAAATGTCATAGACTATAATGATTCATTTAAAGAATAAGCCCTAAATAACCTGTAGTTTTTCAACATATCGCGACTCTAGTGAGATATGCGAAGTGAGTTCATAGAGAACACTGCTGCTATGTTACTTATAACAACTATGTACTAATTTGACGCGTTTAGCTTTTAAACTGTGTTCGTGACGTGACGCACAAAGTAACAAGAGCGAGCACTTAACAAACTTGTTGCGCTTTCAAAATATTCGTGAACTGTTTCGCGTTACGTTATCGTCTTGCTATATATAATTTGCTAGTGTGAAACTGTGACATACATAATATATTATGATAAGTGTTATTAAGCTCATAACTTTGGGAGTTACCTAACTACGTGGTTAAAACTGATTCGAAACATAGAGTTTCGAATAGCTTCGCAAACTACATACATCACTTTACCTTAATCTTACTTATTACGAAATAGTTAAAATCAAAGTTTTCATTGAATATTATAAAACGTTTAATTTAGAAATAGATGTTTGGATTGTAAGTATAATTGTTTCGTAATGCTTTACTACATTGCGTTTTTTTGCATATAAAATAATACGCTACAATTAAAATATTAAAATTCAAAAAATATAAAACGAAAAAATATGTTAATAAAAGAAACGTAATCATTAAAAAGCAACGATTTCAATTCAAATGCGATATACTGGTAACATTTTTCTTAGAATAGGAAAGAAAAATCTTCAATTAATTACTTAGAAATATCAAACTACGTGATATGCAATACGTAACCTACGTATATGATTTCAGAATTAATTTAATTTCCAATAATAAATATAATAGAAAATGATTTCTTCTTATTACGAGTATATGAAAATATTTAAACGTAATATGAATATAAAATGGATCAAATACGCAAAGACAGTTAAAACAAGTCTGTTCTAAATTCTCTTTGCAATCAAATAATGTGACACCACATCACAGCCTCAAAGAAGACTTTGTAGAACAAAAATCCGCAAAGGCCTCAAAGAGTATGAGCTTGACACGATTCGTAATGATATTAGTATTTTGAATAGAATAACCATTATAAAATAATCTTTAGGACAGTCCTGCCTCTATTTTAGACATTTATTTATTTTTTAAATAATAAGAAAAGTAATATGTAATCATTTTTCACAATCTTGGATTGTAATCGTAATTTTTTAAAAGCATTTTTACAAAATTGCAACAATTATTTTCCCTTTGGAAAAATTTGCGTTATATAAGCCATAAAATTTTAGAGGCAAGGGTCATAACAACTTTATTCCCGACATTAATGGAACATTGGCCATATTAAAATTAGTTAATATTTCATCAGAAGGCACACAGGCACTTTCCGCCTACTAATTTAAAAAAAAATGCAATTGTGGTAACCCTACATGTCGCAACGCCTACATTAGAGGAATTTCACATTGCAGTATACGAAATGTTTTAAAATGATAAAACCTTGTAAAAGTGCCATCCTTTAAATATGTAAGCCTGAGTCAGCCGGTGTTTCAACTTTGAGAAATGCATCGTTTTACGTAACGCGTCTTACAAATTCAAAACATAATGAAATATGAAATGCGAGATGGTTCGTATACTTTTTAAAATCGGTTATTTTCCTCACTTTGATTATATTTAAATAAATTACTAATCATTATGGATTACATATTGGATATTGAATGTGTGTATTTTAATATATAATAAGTAGTCTTTTTTTTTAATTAGAACCTAATCCAACCAAATTCGGCAAATTAATTAATTTTTTATTGATTGTGTACACTTATAATTATTTTTCGTTTAGATGAGTGAACATTTAAAAAAAAATCTACTTATTATATATTTAAAAATTGAATTAGGTTAAATTAAGTTAACACAATAAATCTTTTCAAAAATAATTTAATGCACAATAATGTATTATTTCTTCTGTAATGTATATTACATTCAAAGTAAGGTATATTGGAAAGATAATCTTAATTTTCATGTATAGTTCATCCTACTTCGGCCATTGATATTGATGCAAGAATAATTTTATAATTAAATAAAATACTTTGGGAGTAAATTTTTTTTTAATTTTGCAGTTTTGCAAGTAGGCTACCTGAAGGTAAGTGGTCTTTATCCCCACTATCACTATCCCGATGTTGTAAAAAATGTTAAACATCACTAAATTGTCAATTTTGTGCCAATTCTTTGTATTTTGCCTGTAATTACACTGACTCACTTATCCTTCAAACAATAATACTAAGTATTATTATTTGGCGGTACAATTTCTGGATGGTACCTACTCGTGTACTCGGTACCTACGTACACAGAATAAATGCTATAAATATATGAATTAAATAAATATGTAATCAAAAAAGACAAACGCAAAAAAAAGTATTAAACACGGAAATAATATAGTTTATACTAATTAATCTGCACTGTATTCCAGGATATTTGAGATAATACACAAACTATCGTATGCATTAAATTTAACAAGTTCCCTTGAATCTGCAAAATGCAGCCGCTTCAGTCTTTATGATTAGCAAACAATAACTGTAACAGTTTTAATGAAAATCAAACACTTGTTAACAATAGCTCAACGAATGTTTTCTTATAATTAGCATTTAACCCTTACTAAAGATCCCAGAGGCCCAGTAGTTGCAAGAATCATGAACAAAGTTCGCGAGTTTAAAACTAAACAAATATTACTTAGATTTCTTGACTAAATTAAATATTTAGCTTGAAATATGTTACGTATTTGTAACGCAAAATGTTGTTACTGAATCTGTACAATCTGAAGAAAAGCATGTATAAAAAAACATTAAGGTGGGTTTTGGCGCAGTTGTTAGCACACTTAAGCTCTATAGCTGTAAGCCCTCCCACCAAGCAGTATATAATATCAGTAGAGTTAGTTTACCTGAAAATAATATTATATATATATCTTTGAATAGGACAAGTCTTAACTATTTTAATTTGGACATGAAGTGAATTGCATAATTATAAGCCTAGTCAATGGTTATTGTAGTTAATGGTTATATGTGAAAAATATTTCCTCTCACCTTCTGGCAATCTGCGGAAGTAATTTCATAAAAAGGGACGGAAGTGTGTAACAGAAAGCCGAAGGACGCGCGCTATTTGATTTGACCAATGAGCGCGCGCCGCTAGCGTTGGCCGTTAGATGTTACCAACCCATTTTCCGAAAGAATATTACCAAGGTAAGATTTCAGATGTTGCACATAATATCCTACTACTTTAAAGCTCATTTGGTTTCTTTCATATACATTTTATTACTTTCAATTCGAAATATCAAAACAAAGCAGAATGATAAATATTTACAATTTGTTTTCAAAGCTATACTCCTTAATCTCCATTTGTTATCGATATCATCGACAGGCTATTCGATGATCGATACGCACTTTTCTCATTCCCTAGAGCCGATCCCTTCAGCACCTAGGTTGTTGAGTTCCATTTATCTCCAAAGAAATAACTATACCTTTGTAATAAAATATGAACTTCAATTTGTAAGTTTAAACGGATAACGGACAGTTTGATTCGTGTGAATCAATTCAAATTCAATACAAATAAAAAAATCTTGATATGATTTTTAATAATTTAACAAATATTTTTATTTTAATACTGATTCTCCTTTCTTTACTTAAAACATCGAAGTAAAAAAATCCATCAACATCCGTGCAAAACATCACAAGAAATATTATGCATTTATATCTTAAAGTAATCACTAAAACATTATTCTTTAATATAAAAAAATATGATATGATATAATAAATTTAAAAGCTAACACTCTTCAAGATTTCAACAGATCATTTTGCAATAAGATGTACGAGTAGTTTAAAGAATAGCTATTTTATGAATTTACTCTAAAACAATTTTTATTATATTTTGTTTGCAATATTTCACATTTCTTCAACTTAGATGACACCAAAAAAACAGGTTACTAAAAATTGACTTTTGATTTAGCCCATTTGTGTTTGTTATTGACTTACTTTCTTACAACGAGTATATAGAAATATAAAATGTCATTGTTTGACTTTAGGATAACTGGTAAGAAAATGGTACCTACCTAGACGGACTTGCCCAACCACTGATATAAATTCGTAACAACCTATTCCAATAATACAGACACAACTGAAATAGTGATGCGAGACTACATTCTCACATAACAAATCACGTGTCATTATCACAAATGAAAATCAAACATCCGATGGCTTTGTTTAAAGAACATTAATTATTTGCGAGGCTAAACGCTACTCTATTTGGTAACCAAACTACGAATATTGGAATAGAGTACGTGGCCCTACATTTTAATGTATAGTATATTGATAGCGCTCGACGAAATGGATTGGAAATGAGAGCTTGATCAAACTGAAATAGGCAATTTATTTATATATCACTAAGTGCAATAAACAAATTGCGATATATTTCAATTAATAAAAGATAAGAATAAAAATATCAAATCGAAACCTAATAATGACTAAGTAGAACGTTTCTCCTAAATTAAGTTTGTACGGTGACCTAAAATCAATAAAAGCCTTGAAAAAATGAATTAGACTTAGAATTTAAAAATGATCACACAATCTATATATAACCTAATAAAACTATACACTTTTTGTCCTTAATTTTGTTACGTGAACGAAGAATAATAAGCTTGTTTAAGTATTATATTTATGAAGTGGAAATTTTGATGCTGCCAAGTTTTATGATATTTGCTACAAACAAAAACTTCGCGTTATTAGCTTATGTATCTACTTGAGTTTATATAATACTAGATAAAAACCCGGCTTCGCTCGGGGAAAATAAATAAATCTAAACAAATATAAATATACTAACTACCGTAACCCTGGACGAAATTATTATTTGGATTCATTCTGAATGCACCCGTAAACGTCAAACATGGCCGCCCTTTGTACTTCATGACATTGAATTTCATGGATTTAATAGCGAAATATCTGAATTATACGATTTTTTGCGGACATATGTTATCTACTAAAAAACATTATTTTTTGACGATCTATAATTGTGGATAAGTTTCGATCGAGTCTATCGTAGAACCACATGAATTTTTTAATATACATTTGTTACTGCTTAAGCAAATAATATTATATACAACAGTATTTTGTATTATAAAAATATCAATACATATGTTTAAGTCTAGAGTTTTCATTTATGTACTACTTATTTTTCAAAAATGTCCTCAAACACAACACGATTGATGACCTGATGACCTCATAGCTGAAGACCGGCCTGAACATAGTTATATTCAAAGTAATAAGATTATGAAGTGTGATGCAAGGCATCTTGAGTATGCTCTCGAGAGGTTGCGTCTTTCATTTCTCAGCTTCGAGGACCAACGACGTGAATGGATTACAAGGAGGGACTAAGAAGTGAGACTTGAACGAGAATTTTATTGAAGAATTCCATACTTTGTATTATTGAAAATTTCTTGAATGATTGATAAATAATTTATATTATACGAAACACCTTGACTAAATATGTCGATACAGGTAATATTTTACATAAAAGAAACGAGCTTACTGCAATAGCGCTTTTTGATGCCTGGCAACTGATACAAGTTGTATGATATAAAAAATATGTGTCATAATTATTATATTATCACTTAAGTAATCGGTACAAATACATGCACTAATATATAAGTGCTGTGATTTTTGTTCTTAATTGATCGTTGATTGTTGATCGTAAATATATAAATTCTATTTTATTCCATTTTATTCAATTTATAATTTAGGTAAACATTTTTAACCTTTAACCACCGACGTAGGGGCTTGAGGCTTGAGGCGTTGAGGCCTAACGCAAGAGTTTTTTGTGCTATTTGTAGACTTAAAAATTATTTCGTTCAAATATTTTGATTTGTGTATTTTTTAAGGTTTATTAAAAGTATACAACATCTTTATTTTAGTGAAAATTTATAACAAATAAAATTTAAATAATAATTATTTATTTTAATTGGAAAATTATGACCATATATAGGTACACAAAAAATTATTTTTATGACAACAAATTTATATTAAAACATTTTTTTTATGGTTAACCGGACCGGTATATTTTGAGTTTTATTTTGATTTTCAATTAAATATAATAACAATATTATAATTGATTGAAAATTTCAATTTTTTTTTATATTAATAATCGTTGTTTATAACAGCAAATATCTATATTAATTATTTACATTTCCTAAATATTTACATGATATATAATCTCTAGATAGCGTTATTAAATCATCCTGTGTAATTGAGCTCTATACAATGTTCTTGATATTAATAAACCTACTTTGTGATATCAATACGTTTTCAAAGTGTATTATCCAAACACCGTCCTCATTAGCGTTCTCTTAAAGCATTTATCCGATGTCGTTACCCTTAATATAATATGGATGCTGGCCCAGTAGCTAGAATATTAATCGAAGATTGTGGGTTAAAACCGGTTAAGCCCCGCTGTGTATTTACACGCTTAATGTGTTTATAACGCATCTCTTTTTGTGTCAAAGAGAAAATGCAAGAGTCGAATGAAATTTTGCGTATGTATATATCCATAAACCCTCAGCTCCTAACCTTCTTTTAAATAGGGCAGTCTCAAAGTATTTAAGTCTTTGCCCAATAGTCTGACATTAAATGTTACTTTTAAGCAGAAATTAACATTAACCGCGTCAAAAAATAATTGAAGAACAGGATTCATATATTTTTTTTTTTGGTTGAATTTATTATTCTCAATCCAGTATAAAAATATCCGAATAGTCTCATTGATTGATTGACATTAGAATAACAGATCCGAGAACGGTTCCTAATAAAACAGACTTGTAAATATACCTACAATCAGTCAGTATCAGTTAGGTGTTACTTGAGGTTCTTATTGATGAATCGGTGATATTACTAAGTAATATAAATAAATAGTCTCTTATCCATGTGCGGTTTATTGTACCGTTATCACACTTCCTAAAATAAGTGTTTTTGTAATTAACATTCCTACGTACTAAGTAAGCATCAAAACAGTTAAAACCATTTTGAGAACGCTTCGTTTAAAGCTGACTTAAGCTTTAAAGCGGCTTATATCTAGTGAATCAATTGAAACGATATGTTTGTATTCATTTTAAATTCGGAAAAGGTAAAATATTACCGTATCCGCAATATATTCGCAAATAAAAAATGTGTCTACGAATTGAGGTACCAGATTGGTTTTTTTATAAAATAATATAAAGTTATCACGCACCGTTAAATAGGAATATTATTAAATACCGACTGACAACTACGAAAACCGAAAAATGAATGCCTAGTATGATTGTCTGAGTATTTTAACCAAAGGCCACTTGGCAAAGATATCTAGTATTAAATCAGCCAATCTAACATCTGTCGGTTTCGGTGGATTGTTGATTGTGGATTGATCAGATCAATGTACTCGAATATAGGTCCGAAATGGTTCCAACGTTAACCGGCGTTTGAGTTCCATTGAACAGTTTTGCATACTTTATGTGAAAAGTTGAATCACCAAACTGCTCTGTATGCAACATGGTCGAATTCGTGAGTTATATTCCGTTGGAATTTGTCCGGGAAATCGGGTGCAAATATATCATTACTGGGGAAAATATCTGATGATAAATTTATCCTCCTGTATGATAGCTCTGTTGCAGGAGAAAAAATAAATTTATTTTGTCACATTTTTTTCAATTCACTCCTACAATGATAGAATGAAGTTATATTTACTAAAACCATACAAAATACGAGGAATATTTACCATCAAAAACATATTTTTTTAAATTGAACCAGTTGATCCTGGTTAGCATTAAAATCGACTCTTAGACCAACCCTACCAGTTGGAACTAGAGAACCGATTCGCCAAGTTTGAAACCAAGTAGGATATTGAAGACGTCACCAACAGCCTGGCGCATGTCATCCGCGAGGTGGGCCAAAATTACTTTCGACAAAAGAGCAAGGGACGTAAGTCATTAACATCATAGCTTTCAGGTAAAACCGAAGGAAATGACGAGGAGACGAGTACGTGTAGCAGAATATGACGCCATCTGAGTGTCGTGCACTTAACAGTAAAGTTAAAAACAAATAAGGTATAATACAAGACGAGCGTAGATCTGACGACCTCCGTGGTCGAGTAGTGTGTACACCGGTTTTCATGGGTACACCACTCCGAGGTCCCGGGTTCGATCCCCGGCCGAGTCGATGTAGAAAAAGTTCATTAGTTTTCTATGTTGTCTTGGGTCTGGGTGTTTGTGGTACCGTCGTTACTTCTGATTTCCATAACACAAGTGCTTTAGCTACTTACATTGGGATCAGAGTAATGTATGTGATGTTGTCCAATATTTATTTATTTATTTATTTATTTATATTGAAGGCTACAGCACTCAGTAGGGGCTCAGAGGCTCTTACAAAGTCACAAAGTCGAAGTTGTGCAGGAATACATTTACCTGGGCCCAATTGTACAACTGGGCTGAATAACTTGCAGAAGGAGGCTCAAAGAAGAATAAGTTTGGACTGAATGGCATTCGGCAAGTTACGTCACATTTTTTAATTGTCAATACTACAATCGCTTCAGACCAGGGTCATTAATCAGTGCGTCCCAATGTAATGACTTACAGTGCTTAAACGTGGACATATACCGTGGGACTGGTCAACAAATTCAAGGTCGCTGAGCGAGCAATGGAACGCACGATGTTTGGGGTTTCCCTGGCAGATAGAATCCGAAATGAGAACATTCACCAGAGAATTAAAGTCATCGACATCGCGCGTTGAATTAGCATGATGAAGTGGAAATGGGCTGGTCATGTGGCCAGGTGCCTTAATTGCCGATGGAATCGACACGTGTTAGAGTGGTAACCACGCTTAGGCAAACATAGTGTAAGACGCCCTGTGACGAGGTGACTGGACGATTTAAAAAAGGTGGCAGGTACGGGATGGATGCAGGCTAACCAAGACCAAGATAATTGGCGTTGTTTGGGGGAGGCTTTCGTCCAGCAGAGGATGGCAAAAGGCTGAAAAAAAATTCCTAGGATTATCGCTGATTTAGAATACAAACATAGGTGCACTTTTATTTACAAATTGGAAAGACGGGCTGGAGTTTATGCGCTTTCCGAGGGACAAGACTATTAACACTACCAACTTCTAAACTTCTTACTGTTACTAATAATTCATTGACAGAGAAACTCAATAACTTTATATTGATTCAACCCGGGGTTTCAACTCAAGACGTAAAATCTGAAGCATTATGAGTTGGGCCTTTAACCAACGAGGCAGTGGCGCACTAAATACGTAGATCACGTCTACGTGCTCTTAATAAACCCATTAATTTTTATTTGTAACTTAGGTCATAACTTTCACGTGTCCAATAAAAAACAGCTAAAACCATACACTCAGAAAATGACTGAAATAAATACATATAACCAGCCCATGACTTAGTAAATATGAAGTTTAATATATCCGAGAAGTCGTATTTAATATCAGAAGCCTCAAACACATGCGTAATATTGCGAGCATGGAAGATTTCGTACCAGGAAAAGTTATAGAAAAAGTAAATTAAATGTTCTGAATAGGATGCATATATTTTCGAGTTGAACATTAAATCATTAAAAAGAGCCGTTTTTTCAACCACTAAATCGCGTATCTTTTTTATAACTGCTGAAAGAAATAATATATAACACTAACTTTGACCCGCGGTTAACGTTACTATTCCGCCCCCGTGGAGTAGTTAACGCATTGGTATTTTTTTAGATTCTGAAATGAACGAATGCAAAAAAAAAATCTTGAGCTTTTAACAGTATTCATTTCTGTGATGATAAGATTGTTTTGTAATAGACAAATTATAGATTTATTAACGATCACTAAATTTAGGTTAATCGTAATCACTTTAATTTTGTAAATTTAGACTAATTAGTTAAAACGTTTTGTGCAAACGGAGAGTAATAATTGGGTAAAAACAAAACTGGCATTATCGATTCTTTCGGGTCGATTCTTTGAATGTCAACTATTTTTGGCATCCGATATTTAAATTACTAAAACGCGTTCTAGACAATTTAATTTGATGTAATATGAGACTCATTATCAAAAACACATAAAAATGTGTATAACAAAAAGCAAAAGATCTTTTTATTTAGAAGAAAATTATTTTAATCTATTTATTTTAGAGTAAAGTCAGCATTTTTAATAAAATACTTAGTGTCATATTATATTACTAGGCTTGAAAAAAAAAGTCTTTTATAACCCAAACTAGACGAAATTATGTTTTTCGTTTTTTACTGGTATTGATTAATTACTTTTACTTAGTAGCGATTATATTGTACTTCATTTTGTTAACGAATTTTAATATTTAATTACACAAAACCATAAATATAGCTTTGGTTTAAGTTTTCAACTTAATATTTCAAGTTTATAATTAACTATCAACAGGCCCCGGCTTCGCACGGCTGCGATTTATTAATAATCTAAATCATATGCTATAAATATAACTTATACCATATATAACTCTGGAATAGTATTGTTTTCTACCAGTTTTTGTTTTTGTATTGGGACATAAGTTCTGTTCTTACCACCTAAATACAAACACAAATTTAAGATGTAAACTAATCACTATCAAAAATTTAATGAACTATTTAGTTTAAAAACATTATTCACAAGCAACTCAGCTCGCATAAAATTAATATTTTTTTTTATTATATTTGTTAATGATAACATATAAAGATTTGTGTATGACATATAAGTATAGTTATCGAGCCAAGCGATTTTTTATAAACGTTATGCCGTCGTTTACTTTTCCGTACAAATATGTCGATTAAAATATAAATACAAGAGTAGTAGTAGGGTCTATATCCTTCCTAAAACCGAAACTAAAATAATGGTAGTTCCATTCAAACAGATTAGTGGTTTTTGTAGTAACAATTAAAACTTTGTATTATATAAGAATTTTTTTGATGAACTAATAAATTCAGTTAAGTTTTTAAATAACACCGTACAAACCTTTGAATACCACTCGTATATAGCATATGTGTCGCCAGAAAAAAAGCAAACAAATATTCTCTCCTACTACATTTCTGTGATCAAGATCTAAAACAATATACTAAATCTACTTTACTATATTACGCATAAATTATCGTTAATTTAAACTAATATTTTAAATGCGAAGCTAACTCTGTCTGTCTGTTGCTCTTTCACGGCCAAACCATGAATCGAATTTGATATAATTTGGTGTGAAGCAAACTTGAACTCCAAGAAAGGACATAGACTAATTGTGCGTGTGTTGGTCGTCAGGTGTTATTTGTGCCTAACACCGTCAGCCAACTGTTAAAACGCGAGAAAAGCCGTGGGCGACAAATAGTCTTAGATAAAATGCTTACAATTACAATCTGTATCATTTGTTTTTTGATCTATCTACCTTGAAAATTCAAATTATTTTATATTATAAATTACAAAAATTGAATGTCTAATATTTTAATTTTACCCTTAATGGTATTTATTAATTACCTACGATCAATCTTAATAAAAACGATATAAGCGACTGCCACTGTTCCATTACAGTTTTGTAATATTTTAACACAAGTGATATTATTAACCTCAGTTTTAATTGAATTTCGAAGAGATATTGCTTTAATATCAGCTGCTGCTTCGAGTGTCGACTATTTCATACTGTTTATGAGGGTAGAACAAGTTTGGCTATAAAACCTTCTGAATTGTTCATTAAAACTGTGTGTAAACGTAAACTATGTTGTATATTGTTCTTATATTTCAGTTTAAGCGAGATTAATTAGTTTTATTTCTATCATGAAACATTAGTTCTTAACATTATATAACGGACGACCTCCGTGATCGAGTAGTGTGTACACCGGTTATCATGGGTACGCCACTCCGAGGTCCCGGGTGCGATTCCCGGCCGAGTCGATGTAGAAGAAGTTCATTATTTTTCTATGTTGTCTTGCTGTAAGTATATATTATAGGTATCTTTAAGTGGGGATACTTTTATTTATTTATAAATATAAGCATATGTAGATATTAATTGTTATGCTATACACGATTTACACGTTCAATGTATATATTCAATTAAATCATTATTAAATATAAAGTTTATTAAGTAATAACGTGGTAGTGGAATTACCGGCAGTTGTATTATTAATTCTTTGTTTTAATTTAACGTTCGTGAATACATTTAATAACAATTATTGTTAACAATAATCGTTATGCATTATAAATTAGGGAATGTTTGTATGATGTCATCCTGTATTTTATTTAGCGGACCAACTAAAAAAACTCCTGGAATAGATATATATATATATATTGATATAACCATCTGAATATATGGTATTATAATGCGCAAATGTGTGTGCGCTCCGGTCAATATTCTATATCCTCACTTCGTCGTTCGCTGGGACTAGAATCGCACGCCGAACCAAAGACTTTACGTGCTTTCAGAGACGTGGGTATGTACGAGTATAGCGGACAACTTTCTAACCCAGGCTGCTAGCTATTACGAATATATTTCAAAAAAGTCTATTTAATTTTATTCCCGGAACCTGGAATCTGAGCTCTGAGTCGAAAGATCTGCAAACATATAAGTTGCCCTGTTGCTCTAATAGCTAACATGATGGATGGACTTTATTTCTAAATTAAAAGATCAGTCGATTTCATCAGCTAATTCTACAAGATAAAATAAAATTATATCCATGCTTGAAATTAACTTAAGTTATAATTTTGTAATACACCTATATAATTTATATGTTTTTATTTGTGAATGTTATTATAGAATCAGGAACCATACATCATGTTAATTTATTAATATACTTCGTTCGTTTTTTTAATATACATAGTATTTTAATGTCCCTCACAATGTCCCACCACTGGGTTCCTTCTCTTTAAAGAAAAGATAACCTTCCTAGGTTCTTTATCATATTTTCATTTGAGAATGAGCACAAGATGAATTATTACACAAATCATTGCAGTGGTGTTTATCCGGATTTAAACCAGTAATCTTCGCTTTCTAACCACTGGTCTTTTCAAAATATGTTAATGAATTCAGTTATAATTTGGTTCAACAATTTAAATAATTTTGCTAGGAACTATATCAAAAATATATAGTTAACATTTTCGTGTATAGCATGCACACAAACGTTTTCCAATCAAACGCCATATAAAAACTAGTATAGGTGCTTGGGTCGTTACCAACTTGTAGTTAGAGTTTGTTCATTTGATTAAGTCTAGTTATAAAATTTAAACCAACCAAAATGTATTTACGTGAGTCTCATCCTCCAATCGACTGGCTCGAATTAGCTCTGTTACGATCAGTGAAACCAGTGAACCGTTTCTAAGGAAACTAATCGTTTTGAATACCTATATTTATTGTGAAACATTTTAATGTTTGAAGTTGCCCATACACAAAGGAAACTCCGTCAGTATTAAGAGCATTTTCCTTCTTCATTTTCAAAGTGCTGTAAACAAAAAAAGTTTGTAAAACTTCATATAATGCTCACAAAAATTGTATTCACCTAAAGAACGAACTTAAAAATTATTTTTATATAATAAAATTTGTCCCAAATTTTGTCTTTGTACCAAAGATAACGGAATAAAATCCAAGGCCAGTGCAACACTTTTTCCTTCGCATGTTAGATTTATAAATGTGTCTCATGCTCGGCAGCGAATGAAAATATGATGATGAAATATGCATAAGTCACATGAAGTTTAGCCACATATGTATATTTACTACCAACGACCAAATAGCATGATGGAATCCAAACTTGCTTAATAATAGAATTCCTTTGCCTAACCTGGGCGTAATAGTTCAATGACATTTCTACGCCCCTTATATATTATATTTACATATACTGTGATACTCTGTTATTGCACAGATTAATACTTATTCGTTAACAATTAACACTAAACTGCTAAAAAATACTAAGAAAATTAAGAAAATTCAATTTTTCAATATAAAATTGGTCAAATTTTGTGATACTGGTTCGTTGGTTTCAGCTACTGCTTGTTTGTTAAACTAAAGTGACCTTGCAACAATTACAATATAATAAATAACACGTAATAACTTTTAATATATTTATATCGATAATTATATGGTATTAGATAAATATAGATAAAAATAACTTTTATTAAAATCTCCATATTACAATAAAAAAACGACCTTACAGAAGATGACAGATTTGTCAGCCAACTTAAATTTTATTACCAAAAGTTCTTGTGAGAATAAGTATCGTCATATGAAACATTTTGGACAATATGTATCCATACAAATACTATAATGAGAGGTCATTTGCGAACTCCTTTCAGTGTAAGAAATTGTGTAATTTTACTCCATTTAAACGAATAAGAGAATAAAATAAAAATACAAAGAGGAGATTCGTATAATATATTTTATAAAACATTTAAAAAACCCGGAATTTCCGGCTAAAGGCTTTCTCATTAGTACAATGATTGCAAGGCGTAAAGGATAATTGCGTGCAAATGGGGTGTTTAAATAAAATCGGAGAACAATGGGGGCATTTGTTCGTAGAGGTTACTTGAACCGAAATCCGATGAAGGAAATAATTATCATAATTTAATTATTCTAGAGTAGTGCACTTGGTTAAGCACAGCTATATCATTAAGCGTAATCTCCTGTAACTTCAACCAAATTATCAACTGGATACACATGATGTTAATAAATAAAAATATCGACGCAGGCTAAAAACAGTAAGGATGCATATAAATAAGATTGACATAGACATATTGCGATAAAGAATTTAAAAAAAGGAGAGATGAGAAATACCAAGATTCCAATATAAATACATCATCTTCAAAGTATACCAATTTTTATATTATCAACAATATAATATGGCTTATGGTACCTGCTATGTAAAATTTTAAAACTGTTTTAGTTTGTGGTATTTGGGGTAATTTGTTGATAAAAAAATATAACTATATTTTTACCTAAAACAAGCCCACTTAATCATTCAATAATTTCAAATATTTTATAATTAGGTATAGTTTTTAAGTTTTTTTCCATTAATATTGATTGTGAACAATATAAGCAAGTAACCATATGCGAAAAACAATTTTGAACTTGGCTTATATCAAAATCTTTCTTGATTACACAAAAAAGTATCAAATCTGTTTAATATTACTAAACAACAAAAACCTTTAATGCCATTTTAACAAAGCAACTAAGTATAAAAACTGGAAGAAAAATTTATAAAACTAAACAACAAAATTGGAGCGTTTCAAAGTAAAACTAAGTTGCTAACTTAATCTCCGTACACCGTTACAAAAGGTTATGCAGTTCTGTCGAGTTTGAAGCCTAGAACTTACCCCGGATATAAAATTAACTATCTACATTTCAATCATTATATCTTCATTCTTACATCATTTAAGTTTCACTTGATAAGTTTTGAAGTAAATGGTAACTGAAACACTGTTTTGAAATAATATAAAAATTTTATATACCAATAGAGAAAAAAAGTAGTTACTATAAGTAACTGAAAAATCGTAGTAGTTCAACGAACCTAATTATAGCTTATCTATAATATTTTGACAACGTTCTTCAAAAATATTTGCCTTCGATAGCCTAATTATTGAAGATTACATCGCGCTCCAAGGGAAACGTTAAACACGGATGAAACCGTGCGGAGAAGCCAGTGATTAATAAAAGTACCTAAATGAATAAATATTATTTAAATGAGCTATAAAGTATTGAGACAACCACTCTATGTACAAAGCAAGATTAATTCTAAGCAGATGAACTCACAAGAGACGGGTAATCTGATCAAGTATAATATTGTAAAAGTGCTGTGCTTATACCGTCGTAATTAGAATGATGAGTTTTTTAAATATTTTTAGGCCATTTTTTATTCACACTTAATCCACTTCTAATAGTCGTATTAAACACAAAACACATAGACAACTATTGGAACCTTTCAATGATTGCTAGACAACCTTTGTTTGGGTAAATAAATCAAATCAAAGAAACCAAAAACCATAATATATAATTATGTTGAAAAGTATACAATTGTGTTACTACAGGTGGTTTTTAGCTAGTTAGTTCAGAACCTCTTCATAAATAATATGTCATAATGTCAATGAAATAAAATATGTTTTTGTAAAAGCTCAAGAGCGTTCACTAGTTTTCTGAAAACGCACTTTTAACTGGTTCTATCGTTGCAGAATTTAATTACGAGGAAGAGACCTTTCTAAGCATTAGAACCTTCGCAATGTGAATGTCACAAATGTTCGTGATACGCTTTTATAATCTGCATTTACAATTATCCTGCACGAGTGAGGAAAATAAAATTAACATTTTATACATGTTCGCAACAAATGTTTAATAATATAATTTAAAAAGTCTGTTTGATTCGTAAAGTTAAAGAGTATATATTTTTAAAATTAAATCCAAAAATATTTATATATCCAATATATGATCTGAAACGAAAGTACGTAATCAGAAATGACTGCTCTACAAATACAATATTCTTTCCAATATTTATTTTTCGAACTTACAATTAATATTCATTGAAATCACGGAACGTGATAAAGATTTATTAAAACCAACCTCGACTATCGCGAAAAACAACAAAGTTATTTATCATCTGTATTCTCGCAATTGCTTGCATGGACAGAGCCGTTTTCCCGCGTAATTAAATGTCAAGCAGCCATTTTGGGCGCGAAATAAACGTACGATCGAGCTCTGACCGGCGCGTGTTGCCGGCGTGCGTGAAATTTTTAACGAATGTCTGACAAATATGTTATGTATGCGTTTCACAAACTTTATTTTATTATACAGATGATGACTTTTTTCTCCACTTAAATTTAATGTGCATACTTTTATGACATTTTGTCTCTAGGCGCTTAAACTAACATTATTTTATCAAAAAAAAAGATTATGAATTAGATACTTTTTTAATTATTTTTTGAATAGATAAATAGTTGATTTATAGTTTTTGCGTGCAATATCAAATTATAAAACATTTATAATTAATTTCAAAATTAGGCTAAATTAAATAATAATCAACACGGATTTCTTGTTCGATTAAAATTTACTTCATGGAGTAAAATAACTTAAAAAAAATAAAATATGTAACCATATCAGATAGTCTATGTATGTCCATTAATGATATCATTTGATGGCATTTTATCGAACAGTTTTTATCAGAAAAAATATATTTTCATTATACAAGATAACATTACATTTTTTATAGAAAATAACCTTTATCACAATATGAAATCGTACAAAGAGCTTACTATATGTCAGTTTATATTCATTACTAAATTTAATTATTAATGTATATAATAATATCACATTTAATTATTCACCTGATAAATTGACCTCGTATTGTTTAAATTAAGAATCGAATGAATTATGCATATATCATACATTTTTTAAATTAATTCTGTCAACACTGCAGTGGTTATCAGCAATCATAACAGTTACCGTTTGCTCAAACCATGACCCATTAGACCCGCAATAATATTACAAATACCTAATTAGCAACGTAGAAAGAAAGCGATTTCTCCACGAGTCATGAATATTAAAATGCCTCGTTGGGCATTTTCGTAAGTTCGTCACCAGAACCGTTGAGAATCGCGTCACGTACGCGCAATGAACAATGACAGGTTCACCTAATCGGGGGCCATTACACAACTGATCATCCTCGCTTAGGGGGCCAATGTCGTTATCCACTCGGACAGAATATCGATGATGGAGGAGACTATGACACATCCGGACAAGACGGAAATTTGATAGAAAAATCACTCACTTCGAGATAAGTATAAAAGTGGTAGCAATTTAGGACATAGCATCATTCGCTTACAAGCATCCAAAGCAACAACAATGAAGACCATCGTTTGTGTTGTTCTCTTGGCAGCTGCAGTTATGGCTGAACCGCCTCAGTATAGGCAGGCAAGATTCAGGTCACAAAAACAAGAAGCAGAAGCTCAAGGATTTGGTTCAGGAGCAGCACCTTACCCAGCAGCGGGTTACAGACCAACAAAGGAATTTAACCTGCCATCTCGTCAGGAATTTTCCCCACCAGCAACTACTTACGGAATTCCTGCTGACAGTTACGGTGCTCCATTCAACACATATCTGACCCCACAAACTGAGTATGGAGTACCGCAAGAGGAAAACGAGAAGGACCCAAAAGACGATGAAATAGAAAATGTTGAGGACACAAAAAATGAAGAACAAAAAGAGAACCTTGAAGAGGAGCCTAAGAAAGATGCTGAGGTAGTAAGTGCTCAAGGAGCTTACTATGTCCTCCTGCCCGGATCGCAGCTGCAAAGAGTACAATTCCAAACTGAAAATGATGTTCGTAATATGGCGTACACTGCTCGACTACAGTACAGAAATGAAGATCGCGCTCCAATTTTCGTTTATACTGCAGTACCCCAATATCAATCAGCGGCCTACGTTCAACTATTTAAATAAGAGTGTAGTTAAAATTTTACAAATGAATGCTATTCAATTAAAAATATTTAACTTTTATTAAAATTAAATCACTACGTTGTATAAAATATGTATGATGGAACAGTTATAAGTTGTTTTAAAGGTTACCATTTATTTAAATTGTAAAGTATCTTAAGATATTTTTTGAATAGCATTGATTTTTTTTATTTATTTTATGAAAATTCGAACTCGAAATGACAATAAAAATAATTTGTACTATATAATTATTTTTCTTAATTTTTAAATATTACTCTTATAGTAGTTTAACAATATATTTATTTATTATAGTATAATCTCAAAGTGCTTGAATCCTAAAATACTTTTAAAGCTAGATTAGATGAGGTCAACAACGTAACATTTTTTTCTTAAGTATTTGCATAACAATTAGACTGTAGACTCGGTGATTTTAAATAGTTTTTTTTCTTTGTCACGTACATGTATTACGTGTTCAGAGTAAACCGTTTTTGTTTTATTCTCGCGAATGTTCTAAAATATACCAATTCATTATGAATTCAGGAAAGACAACACCCTAATAATAATTATTTTATGCGGTATATTGAAACGAAGTCTATATTTGCTGAATGAATGAATCTTAATTTAAACGTTAGTAAATATTTTAAAATCATTTGCCATTAGGTTTGATTTTTAATTCAGCAACAGTGAATTAAAATATCGTTGCGTTTTCCATTTACTCTACTTGCATGTACGTACCAACACGAAACCTAGCTTCTAAATCAATTTTAACTGAAGCATACTAAAACCCATAATATCATAATAAAAAAAACGGATAATCGCTGCTATATTGTAATATTTACGATGGGTCATCATTTAAAATGATGATAAAATGATTCATTTTATATTGTACTTATAAGTGAACTATGCCTATAGTTCATTATATTTAAACATCTAATTTCACTTAATTCCGCATTGGCGCAGTCATTAAAAAAACAATAAATATTTTCTAAAGCGATCGTAAACGCGCTTAGGACTACGTCTAGGGGAAAAGCAAAGTTTAGTTAATTAAGTCTACTTAATCTTATTGAGCTGTAAACTCTTTGATAGTGCACTAAACTTCCTTCTTGATTTAAATAAGGGTTTGAAATTCCCAACTATGTTAAAAATCTTTAATAAATATGTTAACAGCTAGTGTAGTTACAAGCAATGTACACCGTAGTTCATTGTTTGCAGTGGATTGGCGAAGTAAAATGTTTCCGATCAGAAATAAAATTATTCAAATTAATAACAAAATTACACTCTTAATTATACAGCATTTACCACAATCAACTACTACCCAAAATATATAACTTACTACGTATATATAAAAAAAAAATGTTTCGACTACTGAATCAAAGCAGTTTATTGTATATATATACAGGTGTCCCAGAAATCAACGTCAAGCCGGCAATGGGCGATAGTCCAAAGGCCTGTATATAAACCAATTGACACAGACAATATTGATGGCGTGAGAAAGGCTTGCCATACATAAAATTCCATCACGTAAACATTGTAAAGAATATAATAATAAATTTTCCATAATATTTCTTGTATACTCAAGTGACATATATATTTTTTACCATTCAAGCGGAAAAAGCCTCGGGTATAAGCTAGAATTGTATTATACATACATGTATATAATTTTGTTGGGTTGTTATGAGCCTTGATACAATAATAAGTAATTATTAGAGATGAAACGGATAGCAGTTTGGCCGGATACCGTGGCGACCATGTGGCCGGATAGCCGGGTATCCGGCCGCCGGATATCCGGCGAAACGTAGCCGATCGCCAATGGGACCCTTATTCTTTGTGGGCAGCTAACGCCAAACAATATCCAAATTTAACAAAGTTTGCCAAAATGTACCTTTCTGCACCTTGCAGCAAGGTGTATAGCGAAAGACTTTTCTGAAGCTGGCCTTATTTATGAAGAGAAACGCAACCACCTGCTACCTCTCAATGCAGAGAAATTTGTATTTATTCACCATAATTTGCCCTTAGTGCGGTATGAGTACTAATTCATTAATTTCTTTGTATTACATTAACTTACTATTATGTGATTAAAAATTTACAACTAAAACTATATATTTAAGTTAAGTGATACTAAGACTAACTAAAGAATTACTCAAAAATATGTTTCTTTTATCCAGTTTTTTTTATTCGGCCGGATGTCTATCCGGTATTCGAATAGTAGCTATCCGGTATTCGGCCGGATAGTATTATGGCGGCCGGATAGGCCGGATACCGGATAGTTACCGGATATCCGTTTCATCTCTAGTAATTATATACCTATGTTGTTATTTTTTTTTTTTTTTTGGAATGGAGATGGGGAATGCAATGGGGAGTCCAGTCGCTCCTCTAGTCGCCAACATCTGGATGGAACATTTCGAGGAGATAGCCATGTCAACGGCAAAGGCTGTAACTACTATTAAACTGTGGAAGAGGTATGTAGATGACGTATTTGCCATCATAAAGGGGGACAGTGATAGTGCAACGAATTTCTTAAATCATTTGAACAGCATCCACAGAAAAATTAAATTCACCTGTGAAATGGAGAAGAACAGAAAAATGGCATTCCTTGATGTTGAAATTGGAGTACGTATGGACGGCTCTGTGAGCCATACTGTCTACAGGAAAACAACGCATACCGACCGATATCTTCATGCTAACTCACACCACCATCCTCGACACTTAAACGCTGTAGTAGCATCTTTGACCAATCGCGCATATGACCTTTGTGATGAAGACCACCTACAATCTGAGCTAGCACACGTTGAAAAGGTCCTACAGCGGAATGGATATAAAGTGGGAAACACAGCTACACGGGATCATAAGTTACTGCGACAGTACAGGGTTGAAAGACAACCAGCATTTATGCCATATGTTAAAGGAGTGACAGATAAGATAGCTAGAGTCCTGGGCAAATATGCGGTGAAGACTATCTTCACTCCTTTCAAGAAGATAGGGCAAATGTTGCGTTCACCTAAAGATAGCTTTCCCCTGGAAAAACCCGGAGTTTACAAAATCGACTGTAGTTGTGGTAAATCCTATGTTGGACAGACGAAACGTACGGTATCTTGTCGTATCAACGAACATATCAAGGCGGTAAAAAACAATGATACCAAGAAATCAGCCATCGCGGAACATCTTCTGGAAGCCGGACCGAACCATTGGATCGAGTTTCATAATGCTCAGATACTCGCGACAGAACGCCATTACATACCCCGACTGGTACGAGAAGCCATTGAAATTACTAAATATAGTAATTTCAATAGGGAAGATGGGTTTCAACTGTCAAAAGTATGGAATCCAGTGATAAAATTATGCAAACCCTTGAATAACAATATAAAAAATTCGCGAATCGATACGGTGAGTTTCGTTTGTAAAACACGGGATCGAGTTTCGAGTGTAAATAAAACAAATAGTAGGGGTGAAAGTGACAGTGGTAGTGGTAACCAGTGTTTACGCAGCAAACGTACGAGAAAGGAGGTAGTCCGATATGGACACTTCTAATGCCGTCAACATCTACCCGCAAACGTCAGTCTCGTGAACAAGACATTCGTAGATAATGTCGAAATATCGAGCTCCACCAAATAAAAATAAAAAACATGGTAAATATCCCGTTTTAGATAATGTTATGTTGTTATTTTTCGAGGTATGATAACAGTATATATGAACATATTATATACAACTAATTGAAGCACTGAGCACACGTACTCTATGGATACACAAAAGTGATCACTGCATTATATGCAAGGTCAGTCACATAAACGGTATTTATTACCTTTAACAGTTTATTTGTGTTGTGTTCCGGACAAACGACATAACTAATTTGTAATTAATCATCTTACCTTGTCTAAGCGTGAGTGAAATCGATTATCAATTTGTACGTGTCAGTAAGACTAACGACATGATGTTAAATTTAAAAAACTAACAGCTTAGCTCTAGCTCTATATTAAATCTATTATTTATTTTTAATAATCGGGTGTAATTTTATTCATAAATTTATTATGGCAGAGAAGAAATACCAGTGTCACGGTAGCATTCAAAACGGAGTAAGTAAAAAAAAAAACATTCAGTTTGACATATTCTTGACATAAAATGATAAGCAATTATTTCATAATAAAATGCAAAACTTAATTGATAACGATGAAGATATTAATAGCAATGTGCGAAAATTCGAAAGAGGTACAGTGCTTCGACATAGCTTTATACCGCGTGTGAGGGTGTGCCTCTTGCCGAGAGATAAAATAATTTGTGCCTGGATAGTAAATTGGGTTATTACGCAATGTAAGTGATACATTACGTAATCATTTCTGTTATTATTTTTCGATTTATAGATAGATATGATAGCTATAAGCAGTATAAGCAGCAATATATTACCAACCAAAGGTGTCCTGCTGAATCGAATCAAATTAAAACCTATTTTCTTTAAGTTGACTCATACAATTACTTTCGAATTGGCATTTTACATTATTCATTTAAATATTAAGTCTAAACTAAGTACTAACTCTTTTAACAATTAAATTATATAGGTATAAAAATAATTCTATGTATGTATGGACGAATTAACTAAACGCTTTTTATTATTATACATATTTATAATATTGACTTTTGACTTGACTCACAATATGGTTAGGTTCATGTTTTTATTAGATAAAAATAAATGTTCTGAATTTTGTCTATTCGTGTTTAAACCTATAAGGGAATAAAATGTATCTGTAAGCGATCTTATTAATAAAACAAAGAAACGGACTCTCAAACTTTTGATACTTATACAGCGTGTGTCCATACAATTAATACGTTAAATTACAGCAGAAAAGCGCTTCTAGTTCAAATAAAAATCCTTACTATAAATAATATAAAATAAAATTAATAAACTAGGGCAAAGAAAATATGTGCCAAGTGAAAGATTGAGTTAGACTCTGAAACTGATCCGCATTGCAGCGCTTGAATAGCGGTTGAAAATATCCGTTTCAGGACTTTAATAAACTTTGTTTTCAAAAGACTACCGTTAAGAAACTTATGTTGAACTCGGTTCTTGTAAATCTTCTATTTTGTGCAGTGGCACATTTACAGCGCTGCCTATAGGCTGAAATAAATGGTCTGTACAATAGTTCTTACGAAACTAATAGCACAATATAATGAAATACAAATATTTTACTCACAAAAACAACAAAAATGATTTAACAAAATTTGCGACAGACAAAAAATCAGTCTTCAAAAATTTTCCTCTTCTGTCTGGGTGAGCCACTAGACAATCATAATAATATCCACATGTAATTTATAGCAACTAAATCCATGTTAAGCAGCCGTAATTTTTTCCTATTTTTTAAACATAAATGTGGTTTCTGAGAAAAGAAGAAAACTGACTATAAAGACTTCAATTTATCAAGATACTTTTTTTTCTAGGTGTCTTAGTGTTTGCTGGAGCAGTTACGATAGATTTCTGCGTGTGGTCTCCAGAACATTCGACATATGACTTCGACAAGCTAGCTAGAATAATGTATCTTTACGATCCTCTTGCCTGTGGTTACAATCTTCGAGCTTCGAGATCTATATGGAATCTACAATTTAGTAATAATACTCTTGGACTGGACATACTGCCTATTGAATGGATGCCGGCAGTTGTGACTGTATCTACCAAATTATCTGCAAAAACTAGAAAGTATAGAATCTTAACATTCGTTTACTTTTATGATCGAATTTATTTGATATTAAATTGAATTAATGTAATTTACATAAAGTAAGCTATGTTGGCTCTGTGGATCAGGTACATATATTTTGTGATCTCAGGCGAAACGGCACGAAAACAAATTCAGGACAAGTCAGTAGGTCTAGGAAAGACCAACAGCAAAATATTCACTGTCTTTTAGAAATATATTGTGTATGTTTATGTAACAGAGAAACATTTAAGTGCAATTATTTTTCTGTTAACAAGCATTTATTTACTATTGTTACAGATACGTTAAGCTAAGCGTCATCGTACATGTATTTTGGCTGTTAGTAGCAATTGCCTTGAGAATATTTAGATCAACAACCAAATTAAATTTCCTTAAAATACTTCTGGGCTCTATGTTCTATATGAGTGTATATGTAATAGTTTTTGATTTGTCAATGGCAATCGTTTACATTGCACATATTCAACAAAGCCTGACCAAAGGAATGATTCTTAGATATAGCGGTTGGAGTGTGGAAATGAAGATTAAACATTACGACGATTTCGGCGGCTGGCTTCCAATCATCGCTTGTACATGTTGGTTAAGAGGTAGTTTTGGTCTCGCTCTCAATATTTATTGCTGCAGAATTTTACATTTAATAAGACGTCGAATAAAGAAAAGTGAAGTAAGAACTAGATTGATATTGCACGAAAATTTTCCGATTCCAGAACCAAAATATGAGGAACCGCTTGATAATAAAGTACTTTATTATAGAACGGGAGAATTTAAGCCTCAGCCCAAGCAAATCTATAAATCTATATTCTTCTTTTAAAAACTTATTAATCGCCGATTATTGTATTTTTGTATTAATGGAAGAGATGTATAACTTTATTTTAATTATGGTTTAAGAATAAATTGTTTTGCTTTCAGCTTTAATTATTGGTGTTATTCCTGTATCTATTAGGCAAAAGCTCCGCCACAGTTACAGATGTTTAAACAATAACAACGTTAAAAATTATGAAATCTTTAACAATATTTAAAACATAATATTGTCACCTTAAAACGAAAAGAAACGCTGACTACTTTAAGTCAATCAGATAAATAGTTCTGGCATAATACAAACAATTTAAGAAAACTGCGATTTTTATTTTGATTATAATATAAACACAAAACTCAACTAATATTTTGCCGTCATAGTCGTAATGCAATGATTCATAAAAAATAAAAATATTTCAACTCCTTAATAAAACCTGTCATGAAAGCAAATGACATACAATTAATCAGAGGTGTTACAAACGGTAATGCGAAAGGAAAAAAACTCCTTAAAGAAATTCAATTTGCAGGATTCATCACATTTTTCATTATCACGTCGAGGAAACACTTATTAACATTCTACTACGTAATCAAAATTTAGAGCGGAGGCATCGACCGTGATTAGGAGTTCCATCTCCAATTGAAACAGCAGGAATTGAGAGCCCAAAATGTTAACTCTATATCTAATAGCACAGGCATTTACACACATTACCCAACAATAAAATAGAGTTAATTTATATATTATGTAATTTATTATTAAAGTATTTTTTAAATTCGGACGGTATACAACATCCACCTGTTACCTAAACAGTATACAACTATGCACAACTACTCCTAAACAAACCTCGGATGCTTTCCAAGTTATGACCATTGCGGCGAACTCCAGATAAATGGCATCCCTAACCACGACCAACTAGAGTAAGATCTCAAATGACAATTTAATTTCAAACGTTCTATTATAAATAAACTTTCTAACCCAATAGTAATGGGTGCACTTAAAATCTGGAGTATTGTAGTTATACTATATCAAAGTAAGTGAATCGTAATTCATTATTTGTTATACATATAAAAACATATGAACTTGATGATTAGTTTGTAAAATTTAAAATCTTTTAATTTATAATCACAATTCTCTTATTATATTAGCATTTGACGTTTAATATTTTAAAAAATCGAAACCACTGATTGTTTTAATTTTTCTCCAGCAATAATATCTGTCCTAATCAGCTGGTGGACTCTCGACTGTAGCTTTACGCCTGATAGCTCAGAACTTCATGAGGTCACATTAATGAAACTTCTCTATCTATACGACCCGGAGGCATGCGGCAGGATATACTTTTACAATATATCAATCAACCACGACTATGAATTCTATTCGACTGTCATTTGGCCAATTAGAAACGAAGTCGCTTCCAGTTTTAGAAGGTATATCATACATTATATATGTAGATAATTCGATTAATATTACTAGCAGGTAGGAGACGTGTATAAACACTCAAAATATTGTGCATATAAATTCAGGCTCCTTCCATTTGAACTGCATCAGAAAAGCTGCATATATATGTAATTTTTATCTTAACTATAATAGCATAGTGAAGTAAGCTTCAAAACTTATTCCTTGAAAAAAGACCACTAGCTTGATTTTGACAGGCTGTTACTACACCAAAACAACAAAGAGCTAAGAGATGAAGAAGGAATTAAAGCCAAAAATACAAACATTCTAATTACGTAGATTTTTTTAAAACCTTTAAGTACCATTATTTTTTAGTAATAAACCATTTAGAACAATGGTAAAAGTAACACAAAAGCATTGAGCTAGATAGTTTAATTACGAGCTATAATTTCAAGACGGACAATTCATAGCCCAGCAATAAATCTCATTAAACATTACGCTCTTCATACTTCACCTTTTAAAGGTGGAATGAATTTAATTAAAATTATCCAACAGGAAAATTCGTTTATGGCTCAGCATTCACGTGGTCTGGTTGCTTCTGGGTATTGTCAACGTGACCCACGGTCAAAGATCCTGTGGCTTCTACGCTGTGTTGCTACCGTTCACACTGACGGGTGTCACTTCTCTTATGGTCGACTTAATATTCATGAGTATTTTCTTAAGCGACATCGAAGTAACTAGAACTGAAAGTAAATTTAAACTTACATCTTGTAATATAATATACATATAAGAATAATTTGTTTAAATAATATTTACTGCTTAGAACGTAAATCGGACTGATAGTGCTTCATTATTAGGAAAACAAATATGGTACACCACGAGTGGAAAAGAGTAACTACTGCGTTGATTGTCGGTTGTTCTCGGTAGAATCTATTTTCGGCGTCAATGGTAATTTTACATTTAAGTTTGAAAGTGGCACCGGTAACCGATAAGCTATCTGGAAACCGGCTGTCTTGGTATGGGCATGTTATGCGGAGGAATGAGGACCATGTTGTGAGAAAGAAGGATGTCGATGGATATAGAGGTAGGGGACGACCCAAGAAACGATAGATGGATTGTGGGAGAGACGATATGGTTAGAAAGAATGTTACTTGTGAGATGACGTCCGACAGAGAAGTATGGAAGAAGAAGACATACAAAACAAGACAAGAACCCGAAATCATCGGTTAAGATGCACGCGTTCTAACCACTGGGCCATCTCGGCTCTTTAAGATTATATATATAAATATTATATAGATCAAACATTTCATATTATCAGCTCTTTGCATATTATCTTAAATATGATATAAGATACCACGTGAATCAATGTTCTAAGGTGTAAGGAAACTATTTGGAAATATTTTAATAAATAAACTGAATCTCATTTTAATTTAGTAAGCTAACATTGACAACTTACCACAAACAGATCAGTTTAACTGTCACTGTAAGCCTTATAGTCACCTAAATCCAAGAAATTTCCTTCAATTATAAGAATAGATTAAGCAAATATTTGACGTTTTCCAAAACGTTACCTCAGTCTGTATATTTCTCATCTAATTCAAACAGCGCTCTCACTGTATTTTAGCTTGAGTACATTTACAAAGTTAATCGAACGACGTCGCCGTGACTATTGCCAATCTTGACTGTGTAATACTTCAGATCGGTTAGCTCTTAATAGATGACTCGATAGTTAAATGGATCTAGTGCCTTCAGGGCTTTGATAATGGACCGTCGGTGTCTAAACTTGTAGGTTGTTATCGGATATCGCTCTAGGAAGCCTGTGGTCAACTTTGCTCTATTAAATAAGCCTAGGCGAGAATCCGATGAACGAAACATTATCAAATGAATTTTGAATAAGGGACATATTTTACATAATATCATTGTATTTTATAATCTCAATCTGAACCAAAGATCATGGTTTCAAACCTTCGAAAGCACTAATGAGTTTTCAAGTGCCTAATTAATGTTAATAAATTGTTTAGTGGCGTAGGAAAACATCTTGAGGAAACCGAGACTGGCGCGACGTGGTAGAAAAAACTTCAAACCTACTTAACCTGCAAGCTGCTTCAGTAGTTTGCCCAATAATATTTTTGGGTATGTGTCTTGTGTGTTATATCAGTTGCGTCACCGAAACTACGACCATACGTATATTACATACGACCTTTTGAAATACAATTTATGACGTAGTATGTTATTCTATAGAAGTTGATAAAAAAATTACGTTTTTTATTTTCATGATAAAATATTATAATAAAAGGTCGAGCCTTTCGAGTTGAGCGGAAGGGAATTAAATTGAGATCTCCCAATCAAGAGCGAAAATAAAATTGATCAACTCTTAATTATTCCCTAATTTTTAATAATTTGGTAGTTTTTTCTTTTTATATATAATAAATAAAAGATGACCAAATCTGATGGTAAGTAGTAAACGCCAGATGGAAATCTGCTTCGTGTGTATCCGTAACTAATTGGAGCTGCAACGTTGAATAATCTCCAAATATTCTCCTCAAAAAACTTCTAAGACTTGTTTTACTACACTTTAAAATAACCAAAATCGGATATCCAGTACATAATTCGCACATTAAGTTTAAATTTCAAGTGTTTTCTCATGGAAATAATATTGAAATTCTTAAGTGTTATATTTATCAATGAACAATAACATCCTAGGGAAATACTTTCAAATGTAATCAATATTTATAGTCATCGTTAAACTAGCTTCAAATACACTTTCAGGTTCTGAGGCTCCGGGTTTAAATCCCGGGTTCATCTTTTTATTAGGTAGTTGACAATATTGCAATAATACAACTGTGCATTATTATAAGTATATATTTTTTTATCTCTATCATCATCCTCCTGCCCTTATCCCAATTTTACTTGGGGTAGGCGCAACATATCTTCTCCTTCCATACTTCTCTGTCGGACGTCATCTCACAAGTAACATTCTTTCTAACCATATCGTCTCTCACACAATCCATCCATCGTTTCTTTGTAATAATAATATTTTTATCTCTATGTCGACATATTTTCTAATAATCTGTAAATTACTCAGTTGCAATACTCCAGTACATTGCTGAGCCTGGAAGCTTTTACTGGATCAACAAACCGTTTCCCTGGAACTATGCTTTGGGAAGAGATGAAGACACGTCTTGGATCTCTCTTCTGTTCGCATACATCAGTTGCAGGGGAATCGTTCAGTGGTTCATTAATTTCTGGCTTGTGAAGGATAACTATATTGCTGGTATCGCCGCTTACCGTAAGTCTTAAAAATCCTTTTTTATTTAACACAATACAAATACTGTGAACAAACTACCCAATATAATTTAGTACATACTACTCAGAAAATACACACGTTAATATACAATAATAAGAACCTTGTGGTTATTAAAAAATAAAATATGCTTTATTCACGTAGACTTACAAGCGCTTTTGCAACGACACAAATTATTATTATGAGAGTGAGAGTAATACGATGGATTTTACAAATACAAAATTATCAAGGTACTCGTAAATGAGCTAAGTAATGATAATCTATCATATCCACCGGTAGATATTATTCTAATAAGAGTTATAACATGGGATCAAAGTGTTCCTTTTCCCATGAACAATAGCTCACTCACCTCTCCTTTGTCCAGTTCGAAAACGAGACATTCATTAATTTTTTTATGTATGACTTGGTAATTAAAAAATTGAATCCACAAATGTACATTACATACACTTAATATGATAAAATATAATTTGCTTTTTATGAAAAATTCCATAATTCCAAAAAGAAGAAAAAAGTCAAGTCAAATATAAAATCTTTATTCAATATACTTGCTCATTTATTGTCAAAAATCTACTTCGGAAAGAAACACTTCAGACATAAAATGAACCGGCGAAAGTAACTCAACGAGGATTTCTTTTTCTTTTAAGAGTTGTTGTTTAAAAATGTATATATATTTATTTGTATTTGAGACGGCCTGGCTACAATAATACATTCAGTTCTTTAATATTTCAGATCGTATTCAAAAAGAAAAATCAAGCGCAATGACAAAAGTTTAAAGCACAGGTTTTGCTGATGAATACGATTTGTATTAATACAAGAAAACTCAGTACACGCCTGTTACTTATAATCTAAATTAAAATACATTAAGTACTATAAAAATATTATATACTGCAACCTCCGAAACGACCTGCATTTTTTGATATAAGCTTTATGTATATTTGTTTTTTATTTTTTAGGCAGGCATTACAGAAAAAATCACATCTTCTTGTTTATTCGTATAGGAGTATTACGTTTTTATTTTACTTGAATCAAATGAAAATAAATGGTTAACACCGTTCAACTGTTTATCAGTTCATTTTTCCTGTCCTGCGCAATACTTTAATTAATATGCAGACAAGATAATTACCGTGCAGGCGTCAGGCGTTACGAGCAATATGGAAGAAGTAGGTTTTAATATGAAAAATAGAATACGATCTCTTTGATTTCAGTTTAAAAATTTATTTAAAAAAGAAATACAATATTTTGCAACGGTTGAACTACGCTAGAATAGTAGCAAAAAAATGCTCGATTACTGTATTGAAAAAACGTTCGGTTACGGATATTAGAATAGTCTAGAGGCATAATTTAGAATCTACCATTAGCTTGATACTTAAAGATCAAAAACCCATGAATACCGGATAGAAGGGAAAATATATCTACCTAGTGTTTCAATAAAGTAAGAGTCAATTTTAACTGTATATAAAATATAGATGAGTTAATGGACTTTTTTTAATTCTGGTTTATTTATATGATACTAATTTATTTTAAGATTAACCCAGGTTGGCAGCTAGTATTCAATAGTACTAATAAGCAGATGCATACATAAAAAAGATATTCAAATACCGAAATGATTTCGATAGCACATTGTATAAACCATCAAAGAGCCCCCACTGGCTCGTATATCTTTTTGAAATTTCATCCGAAACAGTAACGGTTCTCTAATCCGGGTTTTAATCGCGTATTCTCCATTGTTGCCTAACATTGAAAAAACAATCATAAATCTCCGGCGCTGAAATAGTAAAAAGCTGCAACATAAAAAATATCCTGAAATCCTATCAATACGAATACATTTGTATAAAACAAAGTTATGGGCAAAAAAATGCTTCTTTCAAAAAAATGTATTAGCACAGTAGGAGCCAATAGTTGACTTTGCTTAATACGAAATAAAACTAACCATTTTATATTTACATACATTTTTACATAAGCAGCCTGTAAATTTCCCACTGCTGGGCTAAGGCCTCCTCTCCCTTTTAAGGAGAAGGTTAGGAGCATATTCCACCACGCTGCTCCAATGCGGGTTGGTGGAATACACATGTGGCAGAATTTCGTTGAAATTAGCCACATGCAGTTTTCCTTCACTGCCGAGCACGAGATTAATTATAAACACAAATTAAGCACATGAAAATTCAGTGGTGTCTGCCTAGGCTTGAACCCGAAATCATCGGTTAAGATGCACGCGTTATACATGAATATAATTTTACCCGTGCAAGGTAAAGCTAAAATAGCTTTACTACTCGCTCATATAACAATTTCCTTGATCGAGCAAAGTATTGTAAACAGCGCTCACAATCAATGACAGCAATTAAAATCGAAAATGTTACAATATACGAGCGTTATATACTCTGAAATTAAATTATCTCGTAGCGTATGTACTGCGAGCATAATGAGAATTTTTAATTTTATGCGCTGGGAAACGGTCGGTAATCATACTTTTATATGCTCCGTGCGAGTATCGTATGATGAATAAATTTGCTGTTTTAGCTACTTATCGACATTTCGCTTCATAATTATGAGGGGCAAAAAAAACCCAAGTGGCCCAGTAGTTAAAACACGTAAATCTCAACTAAAGATTAGTAATTAAAAAAAAAAATGATTTTCTATTGAATTTTAAATTAATTTAAAAAGAATGAAAATTCAATATTTTCTCAAAGTAAAAATAAGTCGAGCATTTTTATTTCGTGCTAGAAAAGATTTAATTTCAAGTTGCTGCAGTGCGGTGAAGAATAAAATATTTGGCAATATGCCTGCCCGATGATGAGGACACCCCAAAATAAACTATGTACACCTTTCAATACAAATATACATGGTAGTGGGAACTTGTGCAATCCTGTCAGAATAAGTATCACCCACAAATTCTACCGCCAAACAGCAATAATTACTACTGTTGTGTTCCGTTTGGAATGGTTACTCAGCCAGTGCTATATGCACATGGGACATAAAATCTTAGTACCCAAAGTTAGTGGTGCCATAGCGATGTAAGGAATGATAAAAAATATTAGATCGACGATAATAAAACACATAAGAATAATGATTAAGTCGATATTAGCAAAGATCTTGTCAGATTATATAAAATGTTCATGACCAAAAGATATAAAACGGGATAAGTTCTAATTCCTGTGAACTAATGTATGCACTTGAATAATCTAGATAAATATATCAACAAAATCAAACAATCTACACTAATGTAGGAAAAGAAAGGTTTTTTTTTTGTTTGAACGCATTTATCTTTGGAACTGCCTGTCGAATTGGAAAAAGTCTTTTTGCTGTTGCCTAGCTCTTGAGAAAGATTGAGGCCTAATTAACTTTACCCTACTGGCCCCGAGACAAAACTGGAACCAGGAACATTTAACGTGGAACAGCTCGTAATAAATAAACTACATGAAGTACCTTTGTTATACTCGTAATATTCGAATAGTGAACATTTGTGTTAGAGAAACGATCGCTTTGTTGAATATTCTAGCGTTTAATTATCCATACATTTTATAATGAACGTTATTGATAGTCTATTACGGACGTATGATAAAGTTACGCAAAGTGAAAATATAGGTATATAAAAAGGGTTTTTTTTTAAATTTTTTATTTGTAGCTTCTGTTATAGAAATATTATCTTTTGCGTGTATTTAATATATTTTCTTATCTTTTTGATCGCAAAAAATAATACAAAAGCTTTTGACTTAGCCTTATATGAGCTAAACACATTATTTCAATAAATAGGAGAGCAAATAAAATTGAATACGAATTATAAATCATTCCCTAGGTCGGTATATTTGTTTTTGTTTCTACACTAAATATGTCTATAATTTTTTTGTCTATTCTTTATGGTCTAAACATAATTTAACATTTTCACCAATTACTATTTTAAATTTATAAAATCAACTTTAATCTTAAATGCGAATAATTTTGAAATTAAGTCATCAGTATATAAAAATTAAATATGAACTTTCATTAATTACGTTCCTCTGCCAATGTTTTTAATAAAAACACAAAAAAAACTTCTCCGATTTTTTTATATGAATACAGTCCCGGCACTGAATCGAGGACCTCGGGATCTGCAGCCTTATATACTAGCCATTAGATCATTAGACCAACGAGGATACCGATATACGTATAGAGTGGGCGGCTCAATCTATTAACGCGTAGGGGAACACAAATTGCACGCACAAAAGAAGCTCTTAAAATATAAAAAACAAACGTACACTTTAGTATTTTTATATGGGTGAGGAGGGGCTCATGACAATAGGTACAGACACTAAAAATATTGGGTTTTTAGTCGTTTATTCTTCTACCATTATATAATTATCATTATTTCAACAAAATTTAATTTAATAATCTTTGTAACAAAGCACACATCGCTGCAAAATATATTCTAATGCAATATAACTGTTTTAAGGTCCAAACACGTATAACGGGGCTCGTTCACGCAGCTGCAATCTCGCTGTATATTTCATATTTTGTATGTCATTTTCTGTGACGAATTCCACTCTTTGCAACTGTCCATTTGGCAAAAGAACGTAATATGTTCCAACACTCTTCTGCACGTCTACTGGCTCTTCTAATTTTTCTACTGCCGGATTATCAGTTGTTGTTGAATCAGTACTGGGCGCGCCATATGTGTTTTCTGGTACACCATAAGTGGTATCTGGAGCTCCGTAACTAGTTTCAGGCGGCGTTTGTTCCTGGGGTAATGTAAATGCTTGTCCTTGAGGTTTCCATCCAGACGGCGGGTATGGTGCACTAGCTTCTGGAGGTCCGTATGTGTCCATCGGAGTTGGTGTAGTATCTTGTGGCAGGGTAAAAGCTTGACCAGAAGGCCTCCAACCTGATGGCGGATATGGTCCCATTTGTTCAGTGGTGGATTCTGTTGGCGAATCTGTTGTAGTCGGTGCTAACTCCTGACGTTGAAACCTAAACCTCGCCGGTCTAAAGCGAGGTAGTTCAGCCATAGCACACACGAACAAACTTGATAACAGAATGAATTTCATTTTTAAACTTTCACTTTGATCAAACAGGACTAGCTATGATGCTTAGTGATGTTAATGAATTAACTGATGCCTATGATATTGAAGCTGCAGAATTTATACTGGGATTGTTTGTTTAATTGTTCTTTGTTTATCATAAATGGTTCGAGAGTAAGGACGCTGGGAGGAAGGATTAATGAGACTATGAGCACGCTAGCCGCGTATATGGTGACTGACATTGACCCCACTGACGTCAAGTGACAATGGGTAAACCTGGATGATACGTCGATTCCATCAATGAATAATTAAAAATATCAAACGCATCGTGACAATAACTAAACATATAATTTTATCAATTAAAATATAGCTTAGATTCTTGTAGTGAAGATTGAAATTATGCACATGCAATCGTGATGAAGTGACAAACAAAAATGTCTTTACATTTATAATATTTAATATAAACAAAGTCACCAAGATCAGAAGAGAAAAAGAATACGTAACTTTTAGAGAGTGATTATCGTCTCCATACGGAGATGGACTCTTTGATTAGAATAAACTACCGGTAAGTTTTATAGTATAACATAATGAAGTTGCCAAAACTGTATCTGTCCTCATAATCAATACAAATGAAAAGCGACTCCCTGATCACAGTGTCGAACGTGATTAACATAAAAAGTACCATATTAATAAGGTCATTTGAACACTGCATATATTTTTATACAACTTTTAAATAATATTGTTTATCTACATAAATGATTTATTTATGAGTTACTTAAATTACTGAACGCTCCTTTGAATTTTAATTACCTATAAACCAACGCTCATATGTTATTGAGCGACTCGGTGTTGTAACTATATGGAATCTGCAAAAGTAAAACAATTACTTAACAAAAATCAATTGTATGTTTATTTCGTTTTTGCTTGGTGTGAATGCGTTAAGCCTATAATTCTCCGGGATTGCCCATTAAATGCCTGAAATGGACAGAAACTACCAATAAACTATATTAATAGTAAAATATGAATAATTAATTTACTTCTACGTTTGTTGACCTCGGGTAAAAGTACAATTATTACTTAAGTATTTATTCAACTAATAGAATATGTGACATTTAGTTGACACACAAACAGGAATTTGGATACACTTAGTATTATATTACACAATCGTCAACGCACTTAAACACGCACCCTTAGACTCTTAAGACATTTGTTTTATGCGCTATTTTTAAAATGATTTTATTGTATGATATGGACTGGCTTGTATGATATTTTCCTATAGATATATAATATTAATTGTCAACTTTATGGTATACGGAGGATTAATACTTGCATATGGATATACCTTAGGTCGAGGGCTTATCTTTCCCGGATAATTGTTCTTACTGGGAGAAAAATACACAGCAGAAATATTTAAGAGAATGTACAACTTTTGTATACTATCGTTCATATTTTTTCCCCAGAAATTAGAGTGAGCTCACGTTACTAATAATATTGTATTTAGCTTGGTAATAATACCAATACAATGAGCAGGACAAAAAATATCAAAAGAAAAAATCTTTTGCACAGTATAACTCCTGCACAGAAAATTATTGATTATTGATTATTGATAAATAGTTTCTAATGATAAATGATGATAAAATATGTTCTTTATTGTTAAGGCCCTTGTCTAGACACAACCTACCTTTTAGCTAAATAAAATCAAACTTTACTACTACCAATCAATCACAATCAAATTTATTGGGAAATTAAATTAGTATGGCAGTAATTACAAAGAACCTGTTCTTTTAATTAACTAAATTGTAACAGCATTATCTTCTTAGTATAGATTGTAAATTGTAAACACGGCCTTTTTGAGGCAAAATTCTATCGATAAAATAAACTCACAGTGAAACGGAAATTAAAGTAAATAAGGAATTCGTTTTGTCATTTATCGAACGGGATATTAAAAATAGAAGCAGCAAATTCTGTTCTAATTTATTGTTTTTACTTATAACGTTAACTGATACGATTATTAAAGATATTCTTTCATAGTATATATTTCTTTGTATTCGTTTTGAATCAACTGTTTACTTAAAGTACGTGTTTTCTGTCTCACACAAATAAATATGACAAACTAGGCAGACACAAAGCATTAATAAAAAAATAAAAAAAAATTATTCAAATACACTCAAGATCTTCCGAATCTTAAAACGTGACCGCTGATTTAGAATGTCAATTCCGTCATCAAATTCAACAGAAAATGTTACTCTTTTATAAGCTAAAAATAAAATAAAACAATATGAAGCAGAACTTATTAACTAAACAAATAAAATGCAATCTTTATGATAAATGTAATTTACTTAAACAGAAATATTTTCATATATTTGTAAATACCATATTGATTAATACTTAAAATATGCACGGTATTATTTAATTAGTATTCAAATCGAGCCAGCCACCTCTGAGTTCGTATGTGCTTAAATTGGGCTTGTAACTCGGCGAAAACATCATTGGATGAAATTGGCATCCCAACCAATTATGGCACATGATCTTGTGATGAGAAAATATCGATAAAAGGGTCGCCGCCTCGAAGAATATTGTGCGATATCCCCGCACCATGCGGATGGCCACTCTCCGCTGCAGACTCAGGATCTTAGTCTTGCAGCGGCGGGCGCACGTCAGTCGGTGTGACCAAACGGGCGCACCGTAGTGCAGTCGGATTCCTAGGAGACTTGTATCGAAAAAGACCGCAATAGCTAATCTTCAAAGTCACATATTAAGAGCTGAGGTAAAACATGTAGAAATAGAGTCAAACGCAGGCCGCATTTCAAATTACAAGTATCAAAATCGCAAATCTTAAAAATTATTTAATACAATAAATGAGTGTTATATAATCTATTGTATGGTGTGTATTGCAAAAATGAATTGCACGTGGAAGATTAATTTGTTGCATCGCTTTGTAAAGTTATTTAAGAGTAATTATTTTTCTCGTTTTATCAAATTATTATATTTTTCTACAATTTGTTTTATATAAACATTTATTTCGTTATATCAATCGTTTGGTTTTTTTATTGCTGTCAATCTTTTACAGAATCTGAGATCAGTCCGTCTGTTGCAATATTTTTTTTCAATACTTCTCAGTATCTTTATTTTTAATGTGTGTCCATATAAATATTTATTACTGCTATAACTTTCTGTAATAATTTTTTATGTTTATAGAAAAATATGGGATAAAGTAGGTATAATAAACTCTTGACCGAATTTATCTCATCTCGAACTCAAAGACGAGCCATTTGCAAACTAGATAATATAGTCGACAAGTGTGTTTGCACACAAAGACGCACTCTCCCTCATGCTCATATTCCGATGAGAGGGTTATCAGACACGACCACAGATAATTCAGGCGCACGGCCGTACGCTTGAAAACACGTGAATCGTGAGAGTCTGCCACGTCACGGCATGTCCACACTGATACTGAGGAAAGGATGGAAAAAGATTAAACTTTTTTGACGCAATTGACCCAGGATTCTAATCTTAGAATTTCAAATCTATATTTACAGAATTATAATAGTTAAAGAGAACAAAGCAATTAAAATTTCAATAAAAAATAACAGACACGCTAAGATCTTTTTGAATATAAATTCTATTATTTCAGTTCTAAATTACATGAAAATTTATAGAACAGAAAGCGGATAGCAAATATTTAAAATGTATCACACATTTTATTTTAAAGAAATATTTCTTGTCTGTCTTGGAGAGGATTTGTCATTGCCTCTGAATCACTTTATTTCCTCTTTAGGGATTTTCTTCATTATGTTCCTTTGTCCACACAAACAGCAAGATGTTTTTCTTTAAAAATAAAGTATAGATTGAAACATGGGATTATATTAGAAATGAATGACAAATTAAAATCACTGTATTGTATTCTATGAAATGTTTTTTATTGGGTTAAGAGATTTTGAATACCAAAAAAATAGGAAAAATGCTTATGAAAAAGATTGGCACTATGACAATCAACTGTGATACGAAAAACATCGTCATTTATTAATAATTCTCCAGACAAACAATACAAAATAAAAGTGAGTAAGCACTCCACTTAGGTGGCATGGCCAAACCAAAAACGACTAATTAAAATGGATTTTTCTTATTTTGATCAATATTTGGCGCACTTACAATCAGGATCGTGTGTCCTCATTTTGTCAATATAACTGATATATTTATAGCGGCAAAATGAGGTTATATACATATATGAACGTATGTGTTAGTATATTATATAACATAACGTATAAAATTCACTTTAGCATGGACTCGTAGTAGACATCGTGTGTTTTTGTGTCAGTAATATACTAAATAACTAGTGATTTTTGACTACAGCAATTCCAAGTTATTTATAAAAATACATATATTCATGAATAGTAAATGTATTTTAGCAGTCGCAGCAATTATAATTCGACACCAAGTGCGCATAATTATCTTGAACATTTGTGCGATTTAAGCATACATTAACACGTCATCCGAAGGGACATTAGCAAGATTATCTAATGTATTCTAGCTACGTTAAATGATACCCTCGTTAAAGTTAGTCCAATAAAAACAGTTCATTCAAACCTTCAGGGAATTATAAGGACAGCTCGATTAGAATTCCATAGCATAGACGGAATCTCGTTACGCTGACGTCGGTGGGCGTGATGTTTGAATGGCTATTCCCATTAGTATGCTAAAATTTTCAATCAAAATCGTCTAGTACAAGTTATGAACTTTTAAACATAACAATTTTCTAAGTTATTTTAGCTTACTGCTTTATATATATGTATGACTGATAGTAGGACTTGGATAGCTCGTCTCAACTGCTCGCATTGCTTTATTTTGATTTGAAACGAGAGTGACTTACTTACGCTTTAAATCAGACACTGTAATTCCAGACACTGTCACTTCGTCTGATACTGTTTTACCAATGTATATGAATGATAGCTGACGGAGACTCACCAACATGTAACTCGGTTGTTTACATTCGTAGAATAATTTATAAAAATGACATAAATGAATGACAATGCCTTCGCATTCTTATTTCTTCTTTATAGTTTTAGTTGTGACGAAACTACTAGTCTGATCAACTATCTATAATATATTATCAACTACGTATTCATTAGTCAGCATCTGTTTGTCAAAAGTATTTTTCTATAATTCCCATATCACTATTACCACACAAAAAAATCTTGATTATTGTAGTAGAACATACGATAGGGGCAGAACTAGAACACAATCATAAGTTTTATTTATGTCGCTAGTTAAATTCCATTGCTGCAATAATTACATACAACTAAACAGTATCAAACAATATGTAAAGCAAAATGAGCATTATTTTCCATGCACAATTAGGCCATTTAAGTCAAGCAAATTATGAAACAGAACGTAGATGGAAATACGAAATGATATCAAAATTATTATTGTCTGACGTAAAATGAAAAGCCACAGAACGATGACTGCTTGTATCTTGGAACATAACGAAACCAGACAATAAAATAGAATTGCGCAATTAGATAGAGTGTTTGGTACGTCTAGCACGGAATCACGAAATGTAAGAGGTATTTTAGAATCTTCATTTAAAATATTAATTGAGTGCTAAAATATCACACAAAATCTAATTATCTGCTAAAAACGTTCTTATCTAATTTACGTGTCTCCGGGTTCATTAATTGCCTCAATTTGAAAGAAATAAAATGGTTTAGATGAACCCTCGGCTGTATTTAATTGTTCTTCACTAATTTAACGCGGCAAAGAAAGTATGTACTAAGAAAAACGAGTTTTGGATAAATATTTTGGTTCTGATCCTAATAATATTTTAAAGACATATCTTGGGCGTGAAATATATGTAATATTTCAATCATTGCTGACTTAAACTACACTAATAATAAAAGCTACGAGACCAATTATTATAATTAAGATTCAGCAGCAATCAAATTTCATTTAAATCGGTCCAGTAGTTTTGGCGTGAAAGCGAGACAAACAGACAGGGTTACTTTCGCATTTATAACATTAGTATGGAAGTATGGATTGTTATTTCCCTCGCTAGAGAGCTCCGATAATAACCGCGTCCGATCGCTGCTAAATTCAAAGTGCTACAGGGAGAACCGCGGCCTCCGACGCGCCTATAGAACGCTCCCGCCGGCCCGGCCGGCCGGTACCACCGCAAACGCTACGTTCCGCAATTTTTAAATCTATAATATCTTCGAAAATATTCATTTTAATTACATGCTGTAAAGGGTCATATTGATCTATATTGAATGCACACTTTATTTAAGGCACCTAATTGGATAAGGATTAATGCTATATTGCTTAAAATCACTTCGAAAATAAGCCATTATTTCTCGTAAAAAGTAAACAATAAAAAAATGGTTATTGTGGGCTATCTTTAAGAGATAGACATATACCATCGTGAACTTTTTTGTAGACATTTTTGAGGTGTACAATTCTGTAGTACATTATTTTGATCTATCTAGTAGGGTTCAGCCAGCGTTTACAATGTAAGCGCAAAAAATGTATAAATTTACGACATCACATTAGAAACTTTTAAAATTATCAGTATTACTTAACTATATTGTCTATGTATTATATAAAAAAAACCTTCCTCTCGAATTACTCTATCTATTAAAAAAAACCGCATCAAAATACCTTGCGCAGTTTTAAAGATTTAAGCATACAAAGGTACATAGGGACAGAGAAAGCTACTTTGTTTTATACTATGTAAATAAGAAGATGCCTTGCTGGGAACAAAATATTATAATAAGAATTATATTTATGTGTGAATAAAAATCTTCGGATATGAGTCGTATCGGTGTGTGGCTACGACACAATTTAACGAGATCGTCAGCTCGCATTTATTTACTTGGCTACTGTAACAGTTTCCTTTAAGTATTCAATTTTAACTCAATTTATTTTACTAGGGTTTTTTAACTCAATATGTTGTAGTTGTTACTGATTTTATATTTTATTTTTGCCAATAAATCATGAACCTTTTCACTTTAAAGCCCTTCTGTCGTATTTTTATTTCAAAATGTTTAATTCAAAGCTTGAAAAGGATTAATACCACGAGAATCTAGTTTTACAACAACAAATCCAATTAAGGTATCCTTGGAAATGTGAAGATCGAATTATCCTAGACTCGAGGGATCGGGGGAATAGGATATAACAGTAAGGTTCAAGTGAAAAATATTTTACACTCAAAAGACATTTAGTTGAGTAATGAAAGCCTGTCTAAAGCTTGACCTACTAACCAATATACCTACAAAATTAATAAAACTGATATGCATGTTATAATAACTTAAATAAATCAATTGTCATTTTATATGAAGACAATACAAACATATGTAAACGTATCTAAATTTTACGTTTATATTATTAGTAATACATATATAGATGCTATATTATTTCATTCTATCCATATAAACCGTGAAGCAATTACAGTTACAAATAAACCCGCTTCACGTTCATATATCTCTACTATAGTCTGAAGCGTCTAATTGCAATGCCTCAGGTAGGAATGTTGACAAACGTAAGGCACGTCAAACTAAGGCAGGCTCATTAATTAATGCTCACAATAAAGCTTTTCAGTAGATACTTTACTAGATTTTATGTAAAAAGACTAGCTACAGTTTATTATTTTCAATGGCATCTTTTTTTTAATAATTATAAGTATTTTTTTCTAACCATTTTGACTCTGTTGGCTTTTTGACTCCTTTTTTTATTTTCAAAATTTATAATTTCTATTTAGTGACTATGTCAAATTATAGAGAAATTTATCCTATTAAAATTTTATTAAGTCAATAATATTAAGCTTTAAAATCTACATATGTAACACATTAGTAATCATAATGTACATACATATGTAATATATTTCTTCAATTGTATAGTTAAAATAAAATATTGAGTACCTATCTCATTTTAACATCGGGTGTCATTCCATTAGCATATTATACAATTGCATATTATATATATATGCATATTAACAAATTCTTTATAGTAAAATAATTTGGAATATTTTTACATTATGCTTACTTAAAACAGATACTATAATAAAACACATTTCCATAAAAATTGCTCAACAAGTTTACGCCTGATTTAATAAGTGTCATCACATCGGAACGAGTGTTGCTAATTTAATTTTTCAGGTGCTAGTTTCGATTTGAACTTATGAGATGTATAAGTATGTTTCCGGTACTTTCCGATATTTGCTAATGAAATCGCTATATGTCAATAATTTTATGAGGTGAGTCTCAGTTTTGCAGAAATCTTTCAAAATATGACATTAGATTTGAGAACTTAATTTGAGTTTCAAAATATTTAAAGAGATTAAATAATACTAGCAATGTCAATCTACGAATAGAATCACAGCAAATAGTAAAGAAAATAGGGTAACAATTTTGATTTGAAACTCCACATACATACAATAGAACTATATAACAACCATGCAATATTCTTAGAAATGATTTTCATAATATTTTGCTTTAATTGAAATTTTGCAATTGATTCAAACCCTTGTGTTAACTTCTAATATTGCTTTTAAACTGTTTAAGTTTATATCATCATTTTACATTTATAGCATTACTTCATATCGGGATTTGAAATGGTTTCTAAGGATAGTCTGCAAACGTCAATCAACAACTAACGTCAACCCAAACGTAATCACAGATTCATCAGCACGTACTCAATAAAAGCTTCGTCGTTTTCGATTTCAGCAAACAATTTGATTATTCATCCTGAAACCGTTGTCCAAATGTCCACAACGTCGTTTACTCGTTAATTGTCGGAAATGTCCAAACCGTAGGTATATATATGTTGTCAGGATCAGCTGTGACCACGAGATGTTACCAGATAGACTATTGCGGTATGGTTTTCATATTCGATTCAATCTCAATTTAAAAAAATATTCTTTTCAATATTTTCTGTTTCTACTTGTAAGGTAGGTATATCAAATAAAAAAGATAATCATTTGATTATAGCGAATAATTTTACACATAATTTGCACCATAATCTAGCCAGGCATGGTAACATAAATATTAACTAAGTTAATTTATTGTAAAATGTAACTATCCTAAGTCATAAAGCTAAAATTGCTAAGGAAACTTGTTATTCATTTATAAAACAAGAGGAACGATTCAAGCTATACAATAATACTTTTTTGTTTGTAAATAACAATCTTAGCAATGACAAAGAGATGCTTATATAGTCTTATAATTAATTGTTTTATTTCATATTTTTAATCACAATGGCAAGCCCTTAGGGATTGCTATCGCTAGAAAAAAAATAGCATAAATATCAGTCCATTTTCGATAAAAGTTTCAATGCATATATTCCGATTTTTAATTTCGAAATAACAGCCTTTATTTAAAACATCTATACCTAACAGTTAACTTAATAAGAACCTTGTTTACTTAGTTTATTACGGCCTTAAGGGTTTAGTCGGCGAAGTAAATACTTCCTCAGCAACCGCAAGGTCACTGAGCATTAAGTTGTTTTAGGAGGATTAAAACAAAATTTTACTCGGCTTAAGTGGAACCTGTCATGCAGCTTACCTCTAATATTACGCCCCTAAATTGTACCTTACGTGAATTGGGATATTATTATATCTGCGTAAACAGTATCATGATAACGTTTCTGTAATGAGAATTTAATGGATATTTACAAAACAAATGTAAATATGACCTTATTTTTTTCGATAAAAATAAAAATGTTTTAAATGACAACTATAATATTGATGACATAATTTTTCTAAAATCGGAATAGCTTGTTACTTAAGTAATGTGTTTAATTCTGTTTATTGAGAATTGATATGGACACAGTACTAGCAAATGTCCGCTTCCTTACACCACTGCGTGAATACTCCTGGGAACTAAGATGTGATGTCCCTTATGCCTGTGGTTAACTGACTCACTTGCCCTTCGAACCGTAACAAAACAACACTTAATATTGCTATCTCTTTCATTTAGGCCTCACATTACGAGGAAAACGTTGGAAACATTAGGATTTAGTACAGTGATTCCCAAAGTGGTCCAGGTGGACCCCCAAGGGTCCACGGGAGACTTGCTGGGGGTCTACGTAGGCGTGAATAAAAAATGGGGGTCCATAAGATGTTAATGGGGGTCCACGAAAATGTATCTGCTTATGATAGTAAAGAGCAAAAATGTAAGCATAGTTTTTATAAGGGCCTACCTACATTGTTTTAAGTACCTAACTAAACAGATAATATTTTAATAAGGCAAGCGACTGTTACTTGTCCAAACTTGCGTATTCGATATTACGTACAATTTCGTGTACAGGCTTGCAAAGCGCTATCCGCCCGACAATGCTTAATACTTGTTCAGACATGAAATTGATCACCACTATAAATACTTGATGCCTTGAAGGTTTTTTTTTTTTTCGTCATCAGTTTAAGAGAATCACTAACAAATTCATAGATTTTAATTGCTGAAATACTCGTAGGGTTACTAAGGATAGAATTAAAAGCACCAATATTAAACAAATTTAAATTTAGTTCATATTTTAGTGTTTCTCTCAAACTGTGGCTACGGACAAATGCCAATAGGTGGTCCACGAGAAAAATAAGTTTGGGAACTACTGATTTAGTATTTACATACTCTTTTAAATAAAATAACTTATATATTGTCTTAAATTTATTGGCTGTTTCTATCACTACTAAAAAGAAAACTTGAATATCGCTTTTATATGATCTCCATTTTATTATACCCACACAGACAAAATCGATTCTGTCGATTCCTTAAAGTATCAAGTGTAAGAGAGCTTCTACAACATACTCGTAGGTCTCAGACGTAAGATACGTACCTACACTGACAGGCTGCTCAGACACAATTGAAAAAGCTCCACGTATCGAACAGTTATAACTAATATATTTATAGATATTTATAAGAAGAAACAAAACATAAGAGAAAATTGATTTTCAAATTTACTACTTGCACGATCTTTTAGTTTTTGAGCATTAACAAGGAATGCAGACTGGTAAATGGTATTGTCAATATTAATGCGCCACCAACTCTGCGAACTTATTGCGAAAATTGTAGTTACACTGGCTCACCAAGTCTCAAAACCTAACACAACAATCCTAAATACATGTATATGTATTGCTGCTTGCGGTACCTACCTAAACGGGTTAGTTTCAATTAGTGAACCAGTCACAGCATACTTGTATTTGAACAAACGTACAAAGTAACGGCGTATTTAATACAATTTGGCCGACATTTTTAAATAAACGTACACTGCAATTGATATAATCTACTATCAACCCACCCCGGTGTAACGTAGGTGAAAATTATAAATAAAGAAAATGAGAAATATGCTTAGCAAGAAAATATTTCGTTGGTATATTTATTTTATAACGTTTATTTATTAAACAATTATTTATAACTATGACAATAATGAAAAATATTCGACCGTATTTTAAGTTGCACATAATTTGGACACGATTATATCTTCTATATAAGATAAGTATTCAATCTAATGTTTTAGAGTAAAAAAAAATCTATGTATTTAGTAATTCTAGATAGTTTGCAGACTGTTGTAAAAATAATTTAATTTTTCAAAAATGGATTTTATTTGTTTCAATATTATGAATAGCTCTCTTACTCAGTATCATTTAATTTGTTGGCGATCAGGTGGTACCATACCAGTTTCCGATAGGATAATATAGCTTATTACCAGAATGACATTTCAGATGTTACAATGCGAGTATTGTATATCTCGCTCGATTAATATTTTGTCTCATTCAATGGGCGTTATGAGTCTTTTATATATCATATTTTATTTTTATCTATATTAAATTCCCAAGGTAACTAACATATTTATCTGAATAATTCATCAAAAAAAGACATTGGTAAAGAAACCATATTATTCGATACAAGATTATATAAATGATAAAAAAGCGTAGAGTTAATGCTTGTTGACTTCCAGACATAATTACGTTCACAAGGAAAAAAAACCGTATCGTATATAATTACTCTCTGCAGGATACCTTGTTATCCAGAATATCAGAGGTTAGGGATCTGGGTGTACTTTTAGACCACAAGTTAGCGTTTACTTGTCATATCGATAATATCACTTCCAAGGCTTATCGTATGCTTGGGTTCATCTTGAGATTGAGTAAAGAATTTACACATTGCTCCACCCTTATTCTTTTATTCAACGCATACGTGAGGTCTATACTTGAGTATTGTTCTACAGTTTGGAATCCCAATTATGACATCCATGTAGATAAGATAGAAAGATTACAAAATAAGTTCTTAAAACATTTGCGATTCAGAGCTGGTTTATCTGATAACGAAGATATCTCTAAAATAGTCCCATTAACTGTGCGTAGACAATTAAGAGACCAAATATATTTGTATAAAATAATTAATAACATGGTTGACTCTAAATATCTTCTAAGTAACATATTATTTAAATGTCCTCGTCTTAGTGCTAGAAATAATTCATTGTTCTTTGTACCCTCATGTAGAAATAAATTTACAAAAAATGTGTTTTTGTACCGTTCTTGCTTAAATCATAATAATAACTTCCAAAAATTAGACATTTTTTGCCCAAAAATTGGTGTATATAAAAGAGCAGTTCGTGATATCTTAAAATGTTAACTGTTTCTAAATTGATAATGTACTTATATGCTGTTTTTATTTTTGTTTTAATTTTAATTGTAAATATATATATATTTTTTGTGTATTAGCTTTAAGTGGAAACTTGATTGATTTGTGTTTTATGTTATTTTTGTTTTATATTACAGTGTTTTTAAAATTGTTTGTTTCCCAAATAAATAAATAAATAAAACAATATTTTATGCAACATCAATAGTATTGAACCAATAATGATATCTATAGCAACACCTTATGTTAGAATATCCATACTTGCTCAGCAATAATTAAAGTACGGCCCTATAGTACGGAACAATATAGGTTTCCATAGGTGAAAGATTTTTTAATATGTTGAAAAGTTTTTGACTTTATTCATTACAAACAAATATATCCTCTGAGGATATATTTGCATTCATATTAATGAATGCAGACTTAGATATACATACATACATCTATTTATACATACGGTAATCAAGGATAAAATATAAGAGTTAGTATTCGCTTGCAAGATTTATATATTTCACTGTTAATAATTTATTTATAAGTGATACTAGAAACGTAAAATATGTAATTAGCTATATTATTTCATGCTGGTTCTTCTCTGTAGAATTAACACCTAGAACCGGCAGCTTCACTTATAAATAACTAGTTAACTTCAATTCAAAGTTCAATTAATTTAATTAAGTAAGATCACATTTAATTAAAGGTATATTTTGCAGTACGTAGTTTGTGGTTTTATTAATTCATCATAACCTGCATAAATCAAAATCATAACCTATATTCTAATACTTAAAAGTATAATCTGCTGCTGAAACTGATTAAATAAAAATAAAAAAAAGTTTTAATTAGGATGTTAATTAAAGGGTTAAGTAAGGGCAACAATTAAAACTTTACAACGAGCATTAGTAAAGCTAGTTATAACGCTTTAATAACACTTTAAAATTTTAATAAGCTATAAAGAAACATGCGGTTTAAGACCGTCATACGAAACATCGTAAACTCGTAATATTAAGTTTCGGAAGACCGAAGTACCATGTGAGCCCGACGTAACATTATATGAGGCGGAAATTAAAGTTTGCTTCGTAAAATTTTCGTCTATTTTTACTAGTATGTAATTTAACAACAAAATATAAAAAAAATCCGCATAAAACAGGTTTTTACTTTTAAATGTCTCGGCGTTCTGAAAGAGTTTCAAATTAACCATTGTTTATCTTATTGAGCGCTAATATAGAGTTGCAACATTAAACCGTTAGCAAATGCTCTAACATCGCAAAAAGTTAGACGTCTCAATACTGAAGTCTGGCCGCTGGGAGAATGCGTTTCTATCGTCTGACGGTTAGTTAATAAAGATTCGCTACAGAAATAAATGGTTAATATAAACTTACAGCACAATATGAATGTAAAATTAGGATAGAGCCTTCCATCAGTCGCAATTGATGTGTAGTATCTAACATCTCACCTTAAATGCCAAGTCTATATTAATAATTTCGTGCAAGTCTACGATAGACCCTGTAATGTTCACATGTAATGTCGATTTACAAGTTACATTAAATAGATATTATGTTTAAATATCAGCTCGCTGTGCATTCAGAAAGTGTTTTCCAAATAATAATTACGTGTAATTATTAAATATAAATAAAAGTTATATACTATTTGAAAAGTAAATGATAAATCGTATTTGTTTATTTATATTTATTTTACCCGAGCGAAGCCGGGTTTTCGTCTAGTAATATTAACATGATATCCGCTCGGACATCTGGTACTATGTGACAACCAACTCTAGCGCCACACACGCTCATTAGTCAAAGCAAATAGCGCGCGCTTCCCCGGCTTCCTGTTACAAACTTCCGTCTCTTTTTATGAAATCACTCCCAGAAAGCGAAAAAAGTCACACATCAAAAATACAGTATCCTTATAGTGTTATGTTTTAAATATAAATAATAAGAAATTGTATTGATATAACTATTGGATCATACTCAAGTGTTCATACCTCTATAAAACATGCAATCATCAGTAAGTAAAGATACAGAAGTATTTACTCAGTTGTGCTTCCATGAATTCGTTTGTACACAATAAACAGCCATTACTATGTGGAATAAGTAACAGATAAAAATATAGTTATGTTTATCACATCTCATTGAAAAAGATTTGATATTTCCTTGAAGTTAATTCATTTTATTTTATATTCACGTGAAACACGCCTAATTTTGTATAATTTTTGTGTCAATATAATAACACACTTTAATACTATGTCTTTAGAATTATAAATGTACATTTTATGTGTGTGCGAAGAAAAGTATCAAAGGTATGTTCAACATAACATCTCGTCCATCACTAGTTTAGTAGCGATTGGCACGATTACATCCTGCAAAAAAAATGCGTAGAATCGGAAATAAAATAATGCGTAAAAGTCTTATATATAGCATATAAAAAAGCTATAATTATATTAATTATATAAAAACGAACATAAATGCATAATATCTAAGCGTGACTTTTAATATTTTATTTAGTCGGTAGCAGAGATAATATTATTAAAAGTATAAGAATAATTTAGATAAACATTTATAAAAAAAAACAGGATTACATCACATAGCCTTGAATAAACTTGTATTCTTTGTATAAATTTGTTTTTGATTATATACTAATCTTGTATCGCTTACTATATGTATATATAGTAAACTAATCTAGTAAGTAGAAATATAAATATATGCTTTGTGATATCCAAATGGCTAGATTAAAACCCGGACGGTTGCTTTAACATAAACTGTGTTATATAACAAAAGCCATATTGATATTAGGTTAAAATAATGTCGAAGTCATAGACTTAAAGTATAATTTTTTAAATAATAAAACTCTATCGGTTAAAGTAAATCGGAGAACTATGTGTGGAAAGTTCTCATCTATTGAAACGGGTTGTTTTAGAAACGATATCCTTGCTATTTCTATCTCATAAATAATAAATCAATTGAATGTTAATTGTTAATTGTGTGTTAAAATCGATATTACGTGCTATTGTGGTAAGTGTCATATAAATAGGAAACCACTAGTATTATGGAAATTGTGTTTTTGTACCTACAAGTGCGGAATCCTAAAAAGACTGGCTCATGTGAATGTAGACATTTATAAGTCGACGTGTGTGTATTTCTAGTTTATATACATTTCCGTTCATCAAACGAAAGACGTTCCAGTAGTACCAATCAATTTATGATAAAGACCTTAAAATACTAATATACGTCAAGACACTGTAACCGGACTTAACTTTGAGAAACTAAAAATAAGTAAGTATTCTGATTTAGTATTCGATCCGTGATCGTGTTTGTCTGACTAGAACTAAGAACTGGACTTAATTTGCATATCTAAGAACATATAATTTCTCATAAAGATTTTATTCATAGGGATATTTGTATTTGTATTTTGCAATTAGTGTATATTAAAGTAAAACCTTAACGCATTCAGCTGATTAAAACAAGACAGACGGTGCTGTCCCGAGTGTGACGACCATTTTTTCAAGGATGAAGAATCCAGTATATTTAGATTCACAGGGGACATAACAAGTTAGATTCCGTAATTCTTGCAGTTTCAGTATCTTTGAGCGATACTTTTAATATATACTATAATTACTATAACAGTTACTTTATTGAATATTTCATTATATTCATTCCAATATATAAAACTGAACAGTTTGTTTGTTTGAAGGCTCTAAACTTGAGAAACAACAGTCTTATTGAAAATAAATGTGGATACATAAATTATAAATTAAAATTATAATACCAAGTTTTTGACTTAGACTTTAGACCATTTTACATTTTAGCATATTATATAGTAAAAATATATTTCAATTACGAAATTAACTTGTATATACCCACCCAAGATAGGTAACCTACATATATTTCTGAATAATTAATAATAAATTGTAGAAAATTGTCGCAAAGAACCTATAGTTTTTTACAATTTTGTAATGGATAAAAAAAATTGTAATGAATTTACTTTAAAAGACATGCTATCGCGGACTGTTCTGTATGTTTGTATTTTTAAATACCTAGGATTTTCTAGTTCATTGTTTCGGTGTATCTCCTAAGGTTTAGCCAGCTTTAGTCATGTAAGCGTACAAAACATTTTTTTTTTTTGTGAAAACTCCGTCATGGTACAAAATATTTACAATTTATATGTATTCCTCATTCCTCGTTTTTTCTATTAGTAAATACCACATCAAATTCCGTTGATTTGTTAAGAAGAAGTTAGTGGAGATAGACAGAAGCAGGAACAGACTTTGTTATATATTAATTATAGATTATAGACTTAACCTTTTAAAATGAAGATTCAAAAGTACTTTTAAGATCCTACTTAAATTAAGTACATTTTGATTCATAATAATGTCACATAATAATATATTTTATAAACAAAATAATAAGCTAATACCAAAATTATTAATATTAATAAGTTTTCATTATGTCAGTATGTATATTACTTAGATATATCCTGCTTCTTCATAACCTGCACATATAATGTTTGTTAATATATTTATACTTTCATATTCAAAGGATAATAATGGTCCAAATAAGAATCTCAGATGGAATTTTAGAGGGAGAAATGGTACAAAATATATATGGAGGATCATTTTATAGTTTTAAAAGTATTCCTTATGCAAAACCTCCTATTGGTGATCTAAGATTTAAGGTTGGTAACTTAATATAAGTTAATATAATTTTTCAAGTAATTAATACACTTTTGTACTAATTTCGTATTATTATATTTTTAATTTAATTAATTCGAGTTCCTACATTAATTTGTATTTTAACCTCTAATACTAACTAGCGACAAAAGTATATAAAATAAAACAAAAGTGTATTAAAAAAATGCAATACAGATTTACTTAAGTAATATTATTAAATTGAACTTCTATGAATAGGCCCCACAACCCGTTGAACCTTGGAATTATATCCGTAACGCAAAAGATTCAGGACCTGAGTCGTATCAATCCGATTCTTTCTTCCAAAAAAAGATTTTTGGACAAGAGGATTGCCTATATCTTAACGTTTATACACCTGATCTAAAACCTTACAAATCTTTCCCTGTAATGGTGTGGATTCATGGCGGTGGCTTTTTAAGTGGTAGTGGAAATGATGATATGTATGGTCCTGAATTTATAGTTAATAAAGACGTAATTTTGGTAACCATAAATTATAGACTTGGAGCTCTAGGTTTTCTTTGTCTGGATACGGAAGAAATACCAGGAAACGCAGGTATGAAAGATCAAATTGCAGCGTTACGATGGGTACAAAATAATATAGAAAATTTTGGCGGAGATCCTAGCAATGTAACAATATTTGGAGAGAGCGCTGGAGCAGCGTGTGTTTCGTGTCACCTTATATCACCAATGAGTGTAGGTCTCTTCAAAAGGGCTATTATACAAAGTGGGTCTATCACAAATTATTGGGCAAAATGTCAAAAACCACGTGATCGTGCTTTGATTCTAGCAAAAAAGTTAGGATGCTTTACAGAAAATGATGAAGAACTAGCTAAGTTTTTCAAATCCCTGCCCGTGGAGTCCTTGATCCAAATTAAACTACCGATAACAGCATCAGAAAATTTTATAGAAAAGATTCATTTATATTTTGCAATAGTCGATGAAAAAAAATTCGGCAATAATGAGAGATATTTTTATGAAAACGGTCTTACACTAAATATTCATCAAGGTGTTGATGTAATTATTGGATATGTGGAACATGAAGGAATAATAGGTTTGAAAACTGATAAAGACTTGAGTGTGATATTGGATCACGCAAACTTTTATCCGGAATATTTTGCACCAAAATCTATGGCTTTCAAAACCACAGTGATGGAACAATTGGAAATGGGCAAGAGAATTAAAAAATACTATTTTCGCGAAGATATAATTTCGATTGAAAATCTGGAACAATTAGTTAATTTTCTTACAGCTGAACTTTTTGTTTACGGAATAATTGTATTCGCAAGATTTGTTGCCCAAAGTAAAAAAAATAAAATGTATATGTATAAATTTAGTTGTAAATCAAAAAGAAACATATTTACTAAAATATTTGGGGCTGACAATGTGTTGAGAAATAAAACATTTGTGTGCCATGCTGACGATCTTGGATATCTGTTTCCTATGGAGGTATTGCTAGAAGATGTAGATATGAATTCAAAAGAGTATGAAATGATACAAACAGTAACAAAACTATGGACAGACTTCGCTAAATTTGGGTATGTTTACACAGCTTTATATTTTAATATGTCCATCCTAATACACAATTTTTAAAATCAATTTTGCGAATAGATTTTATTTAAAGATTTTATCTATGAATAAATTAGACAAAGGTTACATCATGCTTCCGCATTTCATATAAAATAAAGAATCACTTTTAACAAAGTCGTACATTCTGGTATATTTGAGTTTTTACGCTAAAGGTTATTCATTGTTTATATTGCATAAGAATTTAATTATTCCAGATGTCCAACTCCTGACAAAAGTGCTGGGGTAGAGTGGGCGCCTTACACTTTAAAAAAGCAAAATTATGTAAACATCGCCGAAAAAGTTATTGCGTGTGAAGAACCAGAGAAAGAAGATATCATTTTTTGGGATAAAATTCACGCGCATCACTTTCCTCACTATGCATTTTATGTGCCAGAATAAAACTATTGCCAGGTTATTTAAATATAAATATTACTAGCTATCTCTGACTTCGTCTACGTCAATTAGATATTCCCATAAATCAAGTAATTTATTTGCCTTTTTCCCTTATACTTGCATAATATAATAATGCTAGGATATAATTTAAAAATGTTTTTTTGACGTGGCTCCTGTGGGATAGCATTTTTTTTTACTTCTAAGGAAATTATAAGATGCATAAATAAATAATCCATTATGTTTGTGGTTAGAACCAACTAACTTCAAACTTATCGAGAGTTAAATTATTAAATTTAAATTGAAAGTTTGTAAAATCATTTTCTTATGTTATGTTGGTAGCAGAGCCATGAAACCCAAAGTATTTTTTTAAGGAAATATATAGTAAAGTAAATATAAAAAAAAAAAATTAATACAATACATAAAACACTTGTATACGCTAAACGAAACGATGTTGTTCTAAGCCGATTAATGAATAGTCAGCGACAATTCACTTAATGCTGTTTTATGGGAAAAGAAACATTCAACTAATTATAACATTATTTATTTGCAATGTACCTGCTTTTTGTTTCTTTTATATTTTACTAATAGTATTTAAAACGGGATATTTATCTACGAATGTCTTGTTCACGAGATAATGTCGAAATATCGAACTCCACCAAATAAAAATAAAAAACATGGTAAATATCCCGTTTTAAATACTATTAGTAATAAAAATAACCATGTTAATTTAAAACCTTTTATATTTTATTTCGTTATAATTGTATATTTATAAGTCTATAGGTGTTGACAACGAATACCGATGTACCTACGGATAGATCCAATAGGGTTTTTGTTACATCTTAATACAGTACAATATAAATAAAATTTATATTTACTTAAAATAACATTAATAAAATAAAAAAGTAGATATTTAAAAAGCCCCAGCACCAAGCTAGTTAATTAATACGATATTAATTATAAATATATTCTTGACATATGTATTCTTATAGCAACACCCAAAAAAAAAATATTTTGATGTTTTTAAATAATATAACACTTAGACGTGCGCAATAATATTTATTATAAGCGATTAATTATCACTTATCTTAGTAATCTTCGAGTTTAAATAGAAGTATTGTTACTTGTTTATGTATGTGTTTAGTCTTCCGCATCCAAACACGTAGGTGATTGTAGTATGTGTTTGTAATTTGCACACGAAATTGATATTATCTTCATGCAACCTTGTACGTAACAATTATATAAAGACAAAAACTCAAATTATTACCAACATATTATAATATACAATTAGGAGAGCAAGTACTTGAGGAATGAATATGTGTAGAAATTTTCCTCTACCATTTTTGTTCAACGTTTAAATATACTACATACGTAATAACATAAAATATATTTTAATTTTATACAAATAATGTACTTCAAAACGTATCACTTATGATCTTTTACAAAATAATGTATCACTTTTTGTCCAGATGGCATTAATTGTTTGGAAGATTTGTTCTTTAAGCTAGATTAAATATTCCTGTCATAAATTATTATTTATAAAATCTTATACTCGGCACAGGTATTTTATAAAAATACGTCGGACATCAATACATCAGTGCCAAAACATTTTTTGTCATCTGTTCACGTTGACCGTTGTATTAAATATATAATATATTAAATTAGTCTCCCGTATTTCACTGAGATTTTAAGTTTTAGTTGTTTTTATGCATGTTTCGAAACATACGATTTCAATCGAACAAATAACAACGCCAGATACTGCCTCCCCGCATTCGATTATTTTCAAGAAATGTAAATTAATAAAAATAAGTCTCATAAGATTTGTAAAAGTTCTTAACCTTTAAAAATATATGGTAATTCTCTGGCATGGCACAAAGGGTTACTAAAAAGAGGAACTTATTTGACCCATGTTTCATCCCGTTTTAAGAACCAATTCTCATTTCTTGATACGCGTATTAGCACTGATGACTTAAAGAATTTTATTCCTAAAAATATATATTTTAGATGATAATATATAATTCAAATATATTATAAATATATACACACATGTACTGTAATGTTAATAAATAACGATTTTTATTATTACGACAATTATATAAATATATATTGGAAGGCAAGAGAAAAAACTGTAGGAGAAAAGAGAAATAATAAAAACTATTTTTTGCTGCTAAATTGAGCTGAGATGGCTCAATGGCTAGAACGCGTACATCTTAACCGATGATTTCGGGTTCAAACCCAGGCAATCACCATTGAATTTCATGTGCTTAATTTGTGTTTATAATTCATCTCGTGCTCGGCGGCGAAGGAAAACATTGTGAGGAAACCTGCATGTGTCTAATTTCAACGAAATTTTGCCATATGTGTATGCCAGCAATCCGCATTGGAGCAGCATAGTGGAATAAGCTCCAAACCTTCTCCTCAAAGGGACAGGAGGCCTTAGCCCAGCAGTGGGAAATTTACAGGCTGCTAATGTATGTATTTTTAAAGTTTTAGGAAATATCAGTTGAAAGAGAAATGTTGAGATGTTCATTGCAATTGAAAAAAACATATCAAAGCAAACGCGATCGCTACTATTGGATATTTTATTTCCTATTGAGTTCTTTGATTTTATCATTTTGAAAATTTTAGAAAAATTTACAGCATTGGAAATAAATGTTGCTAAATCGCCTTATTTAACTTACTTACTAAATCTAATGAATTTAGGTCACAAAGTTATTTAAGAATAGGAGAGCTGTCAATAAAATATACATTAATGCAATGGGTTGAAACGGCAACATATAATTTGCCGCTCGTTATTTAATAGTCCTCCTCGAGTTAACGTTGACATCTAATGTTTGTCTTAGTCAGCCGAAAGGAAGTATTTTACATATACCAATATTAGTAAAATATACTACTCATACTGTGATAGCATATGTTTTTAAATACTACTAGTATTTATTGTCTGTATTAGCTGCAGAGACAACCGGGTAAATTTATAATTGGGTTAACAAATTTTGTACAAAACAAATATTAAATCAAATACAAGATGTCATAAGGATAAAGTCTAAAAGAGATGCAGGTCCGCTATGTGAAAGATGAATACTCATGAGTGTATGAAAGCCAGTGTAATTACAGACTCAAGAAATTTATGACATTATAGTGTATGACAAAACCATATAAACATTTAACATCAAATTGACACGATATCATTGGTCGAGAGCTTAAAATCTATGATATTAATTATGGGCAAAAATGACATATTGAACGTCGGCGTAACTGTTATAGGAACTTTGGAAGTAATATTAAAGTGAGTATAGGTAGTTTAGTAGAATAGTGTTATATTATAAATAAAGATATATTCAAAATAAGTCAAGAACTGCTAGTAGCGAACAATACATCTGAGGTATTACCAAATCGCGAGACATACGTCAACTTAAGGTTTGTTAATCGTTATTAATTCTTAGATCGGGATAGACTAAATATATTATTAGCGACGTCTATCAGTAAAAGTGATAATGGATACGTATAAAATAAACTATAGTTTCATAAAAATGCAGGAGCCATTTCTTTGTTTTCTGTCAAGACGGTTACTTTTGATATACTTACCTATTAATTATTTGAATGAAATAGCAAATAAAACCGCAAGGTATAATAAACAGCGAGTAGTTCATAAATAATAAGTACTATTTATATTCAATTCGACGACAAGCTATCTTTTCGAGGAAAATTCTGTTATTATCGATTTAGTCCAACTGTATCCTTTGATAAGGATACATGCGCGTAAATTCTTTTGGTTATCATAAATTTAGTATGTTTTAGATATTTATTTGATTTTGTTTATCAAGTTTTAATTCCTAGACTGCTTTTGTTGAGGTATGTTTGTTTCTATAATACACTTGTATTTAATTCAAATTATATTGTTAGTGGATTAATCTCCAAACCTTCTACTAGAAGAGAGAGTGATCGCTCCTAGTACATTTATAATTCATTTACTTTTATACCTTTTTAAATTAGAGGCGAGTACGTTACATATTTAAATTATATCTTTCATATTCTGTTGTAAAGTTTGTTGTATCTATACTAACTTTTTTTTTTAAAGAAATTAATATGATTATGAGTTGTTAGCGATTTGTCAAAGCCAAGTTTATTTTTATAATTGAGAACTGTGGACGAGCTACATACATTACATACATTAGCAGCCTGTAAATTTCCCACTGCTGGGCTAAGGCCTCCTGTCCCTTTGAGGAGAAGGTTTGAAGCATATTCCACCACGCTGTTCCAATGCGGGTTGGTGGAATACACATGTGGCAGAATTTCGTTGAAATTAGACACATGCAGATTCCTTACGATGTTTTCCTACACCGCCGAGCACGAGATGAATTATAAACACAAATTAAGCACATGAAAATTCAGTGATGTCTGCCTGGTTTTGAACCCGAAATCATCGGTTAAGATGCACGTGTTCTAACCACTGGGCCATCTCAGGACAAGCTACAGTGCAAGATAAAAAATATATCGGTCGCGCAATATACTTACATCAATATTATTATTTTAAAATGTACATCGACTGATTATTATTATCTAATGCACACGAACAACACATACAGACATTATCACACGAACTAAGATAGCCACTAGGTAACGAAGTTCGATTACATTGCAAAACAAAGATTATGTGCCTCGTGTCTTTTATGAGACATTTTTTTTTTCTGTATCAAGAGTAATATTTAATTTCGCTATTTCATTGTAATCACTGTTGACATTAAAAAGACTCTACCCATACATTTTAGTATACAAAAATATTCATGAATAAACCTATTTTTATCTGTTACGGTATAAATAGAATTAAAAATATTTTAAGTTATTATGAACCTATTGTTACTTATGTTCTACTAATACTTGAATCTGGAGACCCCGCTTTTTCATAATATTTCACAATCATTGCCGTCTTTACCATAGGGCACATGGAGCACGTGCCCAGGTCCCCCATCCTGAGAGGGCCCCGAAGAA